>NC_141992.1:155234973-155362473 GCF_049901715.1 Pseudonaja textilis
AGTTGATCTTCATCAAGGCTTCTTCTTCTTCTTTTTAAGATAAAGTTGTTCAGGTGCTAATTTAATTTACAAATGAGTGCCTGAAAAAATGAAACTGAACCTCAGTATTATGGAAATCACCCTTTTCTAAAAGTGCAACCTTTACAGATGGATTTGCACTCTCCCTGAAAGTTAACTTGCATCAATCTTTGATCTAGTCTTGTCACTTGTGATTTCATTAAACTAAACAGGATATCTCTTTTCAGTTTTGACTGGTTCACTTGGTTAAGAACAGCCTATCCATAATGAGATATACTGTGATAACTTTCTAGTTGGTTATTGTAATGAGTAGTATATGAGGCAGTCCTTAATATTGATTGTGCTTAAATTACACCAAATGTTACTTCTTGATTCTAGTAGACATGGCCAGAAGGAAATCATGCTTCTGGGTCTTTTAGTAGATTGGTTTCTTATTTTATATTTACTATTTCTTAAATTGTGCTGTTTTGTTTTAGTGTATTTTGTTTTGCATGTCACACTCTTTTCTTTTGCATCAAAGATGGCTTAAAGATAATGCTGATTACTATGCCTGTGTAATGGAATCCCATGGTTCTATGCCATGCATTCTTACATGCAAATTTCCTGTAGCATGAGGCATACAAAGCATGACAAGTTCTCACTCATGTTTCAAAGCACACTCTCTCTTTTTTTTCAGAGCTATTTGTTATTGTCTCTACCATCACAAGTTTAAAAAAGGAAAGTTAATTAAATATGGAACAAGACTGAGCAACATCTTTTAAACCATCATGTCATTAGAATTGGATTCCTCCGAGAGCTGCTTAAAAGGGGTTTGAGAACAATGACTGTTCAATCAGATATTTATGGGCATAGTTATGTAAACACACTCTTTATTGTCTATGTATATTTAATATAATTATCAGTTTTGTACTCAGACTCTCTGGAGATGCAACAATCAGTGTTGCTTTGAAAATGTCAGCAGAAAAGACAATTATTAGGCTTGCAAATATTCATAAATTATATTTTAAAATCCTGTAAAAATGTATCCTATGCAACAGAGTTCTTTGCAGTAACTGAATAATTACTGTATTTCTTTGATTAAAATTCATATTGAGCAAAACTTGAGCGATGTAGGAGATTGCAGATCATAGCAAATGAGATCAGAACCATTCTGGACAAATGAGAAATTGCTTTGGAAAGGAATCATTTAACTTATATTATGTATAAGGATATAAGGCTGAAATCTTGATTCTGTGAAACACATAAATGGACACCTGTATTTTTTTCATTTACTTGTATTGCTGTGTAATGATTATTTTAAGGCAGTGCCAAATCAATTTAATTGATCTTGGGCAAACTTATCTGGGAATTCAGCAGGGTGAACCTCAGCCTTCTATAATGTTTTGAGTTTCCCCAACATTTGGCTTCAAACTATGCAGTAATTTTGCAACGATTCCTTGATCATTCAACTATTTCAGATGGAATAAAATTATGCAGATACACCAAAATGACTAAAGGCTTGGGCTCAGAATACACACAGAGAGACACACAAACATAATTGAGCCTTTGTGAGCTGGAATTGACTAAACTTGTTGCCTTGTTGGAACTATTTTTCCTTGGTAACACTGTTAGCCTATATAAATTGAGTCTTATTCAAATTTCAGTTCAATTGAAGCTTTAGATCATGTTTAGAAAAAATATTGTGTCCTTTAGGAAGGGAAAAAATAAAATACCTGATTCTGTCCTTGCCTTCAACTCTAGGGGCCCTTTGCAAAGGAAAGTGAAACTTTGCAAAAATAACATTTTATTTTCCAGAATTGCAAAATGGCCCTTTGATTGTCAATTGATCTGTAGCGTATGAAGAAATGCACTAGATAGAAGTAATGATATAGTCCTGTTCATGCAGCCAGGAGCTTCCTATGAAATCATTTCTATTACCCAAGGCACTCTGCTCCTTCACTGTGGCAACGAATATTCTGTTTTCATACCAAGTTATTTCTAATTGTCACCAATTATGATTCATTTACTTTTATGTGTCTTGCCTGTCACAATATTAACATTGCTAAGGCTTCCCCTTTGCGGGCTATGAAAATCTGTTGTGACATCTAAATAACGAAAGATTCAATCAAGGGATGAATTAATTGTTAATTTTGTTATAAATAGAGGGGGTATCTTGGCATATAAAGAACAGCTCTTTCTTCTTTCCGAAGGACAGAGCTTAAATGAGTAAGAATAAAAGATAGGTGCGTTTGCCATATCAGAATTACAGCTCAATTCCAGCCTGCATTAGATACTTGTCTTTTTTAAGTATTTATCTTTACTGTCTAGCTATAGCTATTATCTAATAAAGCCCCGCCTGATCTCACCTGGTCTTACTCTTAAATAGCAAGGAGTTTTATGGCACCTTAAAGACCAATAAATTTATTATGGCACCATCTTTAAAGTGCCACAAGGCTCTTGGTTGACTTTGCTGCAAAAGATTAATACGGCTGACCCACTGGGGATATCCTACTGCTATTTGACAGAGTTGGGAAGGAATTGTATTGTGGTTCTAGATTATTTGGTTGAATATTTTCACATTTGTTTTTCCAATATTAGAATTAGCTGTGGTTTAAATAGATTTATTTTTTTTCAGAATTGGAGCAGCTTATCCTTTTAGTCTAGACATCTAATACATAACTGCAGCTTACATATTCCTCTTCAGAAGCTCCGAGAAGGCTTGTGTATCTGACAATCAATTGACAACTATATCCCAATTTGGCTGTTGTTAACACTTATTCCTCCGATCTTGTTATAAACCAACAGAAGAGGCAAATAGTTGGTATTTTCTGCATTTTGCTGCTATCATCTAGAAGCTTTCCAGAGTTTTGGAGCTACCTTTCCTTAAAATTGTTGGGGGTTGAGGTAGTGTATTCTGCCTTGTATTTTCCCTGAATATCCCCAATAAAGGTGGTTGTGGCCTGCTTCAATCCTGTCATTCATGTCTTCCATTTCCCTTTGTCTCCTCTCTGCTGCGATGTGATGATCCGTTCCTCGTCTCATTATTGTGGCTTGCCTTAGCTTGTCTGACCCACTGGAAAGGTCTATGTATTAGATACCCAGTGTATTCATACAGAATCTCTATCCTTTTTTCTCCTTTTTAATTAAGATGAGATCCCGATCAGAGTAAATACTCTGATGAGATGCCATGGACAACTCAAATCTCACTGGGAAGTTTGAATATCTTTCATAATCTATTTAAACAGCTTTTTAGGGGATCATCAAAAATAGGCAACTAATGGGAAGCGAAAGTCAATTCAGGCATTTGCTCTTATCAATTTGTTCTTCAAATCAAAAGCTGAGTAAGACTAAGAAATTTTTGTTCCCTCGCCCTGAATGGAAAACTTAAACAATATACAATCGTGTCTTCGCATTTTCTGTTGCTGTTTACTATAGTTCTGTATTTGCATAACTAGATATTCAACACTTTGTATGTTTTGCAAGCTGTCATGACATAAGAAGCAAGTAATACGCTGTGTTTTGCTTACTAACATATTTTTGACATATTTTTGCTTTTGATTATAAGATTGCATTTTTCCCAGCTACCATCTGTCTGAATAAACTCAGTGGCACAAACACAGTGGGGTGTAATAATTTTAACATACTTGAACTTGATGAAAAACATGCTATTTACAGTTTTAACCAATATGTTACAGTTTCACACATGAAGACTGAAATAAATGCCTGTACTTTTTTTGTTTTATTAAAGAGGTATCTGTCATGAAGAACGATTATTCAATCCAAATTGGCAGATATTATTACTACTTTATTGGAATTAAAACTGGGATGGGGTTTATTATAAATAGAATCTGGCACTGGACTGACTGTGTAAGTACAGTTGCTTATGTTTATCCTTTTGTCAGCAGAAATAAAGATTTTTTTTTATTAAATGTGGCTTTTTCTTTTCTTTTTGTACTTGGCAACATATGCATAAAAATCTCCAGGCTGGAGAGAGAAATATGACACATTTTTCCTTGAAATCCCTGGCAAGCAAAGACTTTTTAAAAAGTGTTCTTCCAGCTTTCCCATCTGTGGAGACTTGGAATGTAACACTCGGCAAACTAGAAATCTCACTTGAAATCTGCCCTGGCAGAAAAAGACAAACAATTCCAGCCCTTTGTGATATTCTATTGCTCTAATCATTGCACAAGTGTTCAGCGGTATATCACAGCTCTAATATGGAAATTGGGTTGGGAATGAATGTTCATACGAGCACATTTCTGGACAAAAGAAAATCGAGAATGCCCCAGTGGTACAGCCTCCCTTTGGTCCTACTTGGGACCAACAGGTTAATTCAGTTCTCAACAACCTTTCTCTGTTAAAGCCGAATGATCTCCTAGAGGAAATAACAGGCTGGGCTGTTTACTGAAGCACTTTTTCTGGTCATGTCCTCTACTGCCATCTCTGTCAGCATTGAGGACAAGGGACTCACTCGCAAGCAGAGAAACCTATGTCAGTGCTGTGGCTGGAATTTAACAAGGTTACCACCTGTAGATGAAAAGACAAGGGATGCCTTCCATAATCATGTATCATTCTAATAGTGATTGTGAGACTTAAATATTTTTAAATGCAGAGATTTAAAAAAAGGATAGGTGTAAGGGTGAGATTCTGAGCACATTTAGTGGTAGTTAATCCAGCAAACTCAACAGGCTTTCTATTTAAGAGAAATAAACTTGACATTGTATTATAAAACCAAATGCAGATAGATAAGACTTGATTTAAAACCCGATAGTCTGTATATCATTTAGGGGCTGAATGCTTGCAAGCCAGATCACTCACTCATTAACTCTGCTGTAAGTCCTTGTATTTCTCAAAAAGAAAAAAAAAGGATCATTACATAGGGTAAAAGAATATATAGTTAACATATATCTAAAATAATAAAATATCAATTGAAGTACATCAATTAGAATACATTTATCATGCATGTGTGATACGAGAATGTGTGACGTTGATGATGAAAGTTATACGACACAATTCATTTGAAAAGAGGAACTTTTTAAAATAAAATAATCTGGGATAAAAGAAAAGAAACTTATTATGTAATGGTAAACTGAATTTATTTCTTCTTGGAAAACCATTCCAGTAATCTCCAGGTTCAGACTGCAGAGTAAACATTAATAACAGTAACATACAGGTTAGTTCAACTGATTCAAAAATTTGGCCATGTGACATCATTAAGGAAAAGTCTTGAACACTCAAAAGCTTCAAATGGTATCCAGGAAAAAAAGTTTCTTTGACAATCTACATAACAACTATTGCATATATGGTAATGCTATCTGTCATATCGCAAGGCTTACAAATATATACAGGCCATATTCAACTGGGTCCTGCTTGGAGAGTCGTCTTCTTGTTCTTCTTCTTCGGCACTAAAAATATTCTTGAATTCATCCATTTGAATACCAAAAGACAGAGATTGTAGACATAAGCTTGAACAAAAGGAAGGCCAAAAGGTTTGTACTGTTTCTTTTTCTTTTTTTCCTTAAGCCATATTTCCCTTTTATACGTTGTTGGGATAATAATAACTCTTAGTCCTGCTTGAATAGGGCCCAAGTCCACTTGTCTTTATAAGACCATTTTAGTATCAGACAACATAATACATGTGCAACACTTTATATACAGGAAGTCTCTCCGGTGCTCAAAAGTTCAAACACATGAACATCCAACAGTTTCCATAATACAGGTTTTATGGTACAATACAATGTTTCTGAATAATATATATTAACAATGAGAGTCTCGTGCAAAGAGTAAAACATGTTCCCTTTTTTTGTCCTGCAAAGATTCCTCTTCTGAAGAACTGGGCCTTGCACTAACTGCTATGTTGGGTCATCGTATGATTCTGTGAAGAAAGAAGAAAGAAAAGAAAAGGAAAAGCAATCACTGTGCTGAAACATACCAGCAATGCTACAGAGAAATAGCATAACATAAGATAGTAAAAACCATGTTAAATGGTATGTATTGTGCAAACTACCAAGCAAGTTTATAAAAATGCACACATGTCTCTGCACTCTAGGCCTATACTTGGCTAAATACCCAGCTATAAATTTAACCTGTAAATGCCAATTTAGCCTGTAATAAAGAATATGAAATTGATTAAATTGTATATTAGAAAGTATAAGCAGATCTTGCTTATATGGTGCTGATGATAAATTTCAATATAATTTCAGAATACAGCTTGTCATGTATGTGACATCTTATATAGTTGGTAGGAATGTACTCAGAAAGATGGATGAAAGTTCAGTAGAAGTTCCAAAGAAGAGCAAAATTGGTTGTGGCCCCACTGATATGCTAAGTGTTTAATATAGCAGATGTTTTGATGTATGCTGTCCAGAGTCACTGTCATGGATTGGACAGCTATATATACCATGGAAATAAAGAAATAAAAAACAATATTTCTAAAAACAGCTAATAAACCATGACTACATTCCTAGATTCATTTAATAGGAATTATATCCCATCATGGCAGAAAATTCTAAGCAAATACTAAACCTCATAATGTGCTAGGCAATACAAGACTTCTGGCCGGTAGTCTACCAGAAAAAATATTCAATATAGTTAAAAATGAAATAGTCCATCATTTGTTTGATTTCATGTATACAATACTATTTTCTACATTAATTCACTTCAAAATGATTGTGAAAAAGCAGTGGCAGAATAAGGCCTTCAAAACACAGCTATTAATAGTTAATACATGCCAATTTTAAATTCAGATAGTTTAGAAATTAGAAAATCAAATCTGAGACCAACTAACATATTAAGATATAATATAGATAATGAAAACTTAATACACGAACTGTGCTGTACAACTTTGTGGATAACATGATACAGTATTGTCCTTGGAATTTGTACAATAAAGCACAACCATATGCAAGACACTCTTTCAGGTGTGTAGACTATTTACAAGCAAACTGTGTGCCTATGTGCAGGGGAGATCAGCCATGTGATAAAACTCATACGGCGGCTTTATATGATAGGTATACTGCTTGATTAGAACAGATTCCACTTCTACATAATCAGATTTATTTAAATACTGAAATATCGCAGGTCTGATACATAAGATCAAGCTAGAAAGTTAAAATATGCATATTTCAATGTGCCTGGAATCATATTAGAAGATGAACTTCAAATGCATGTATCATCAATCTAAAGCTCTGCTTCAATATAATATACAGATTATCATATGCTGCATCCCAAGTGCCAAATTAGAGATGAATCCTCTTCAAATATGGTTTTTAAAAGAGAAATAAGGAGCATGACTGAAGTGAATGCCTCCACTGCAGTACTATGTAAATAATATGCTCCAGTCCTGTTTGACTGGAGAGGTACATGTCAGGGGTGTCAAACTGGCTGCCCATGGGGCGGATGTATCACATGCAGGCCACGCCCATCCCAGCTCCGCAAATGGGAAAAATGTCACGAAACGTCACATGACGGCAACATGACGTCACAAAGTTTGACACCTGTGGCATATGTCATACACATGACAAAATTTGTGTCTGTAGGACTCCTTATGTATGGGTAATCCTGACTTACCAACAGTAAGGGACTCTTGCAAAGCAATGTGGTCACAAGGTGTGATGTCGACTAACTGCACTGACTCACAACTGTAGTTCTGGCAATTCCTGTTGAAGTTGTTAGATGAATTCTTCAGAGTCACAGCATCCTAAGGTCATGTGATCACCATTTGCAATGTTCTGCTGGCTTCCCTATGAACTTTGCTTGTTGGAAACCAGCGATCATGTAACCTCTGGATGCTGCAACAACCATGATCCAGGTGTCAAATTTAATCAAATGACTGTGGAGTATGTATATGTATCTATATGGATGACATAAAAACTGCAGATACTTTTTATGGTTCTATTTTCCAATTTTTCATTGTCTCCAAACTGAATAAATATAATGTGGGACATTTCCCAATCAGCCTGGTAGCTGTACTTCCTGCTTAATGTATTGATGTCGGTAATTTGCATTCTCAACATTAATTTTTTTTTATGTAGTTCTAGTTGACTAGGAACAAATAGCAACAGAACATAGATGGGTACAGATTTAAACCCAATATCTTCATTTGCACAGTATTCTTTTTCAAGAAATGAAAATTCTGATGTATATCCAAGTGCAAGCCCCTACTCTCTCATGACTCAATTAAAGTGCATGTTGGGTTGTTTCAGCAAGAGGGAATGGAAAGAAAATGGAACCTTCAAGCAGCAGTAGAATGGATCAGTTTAACACTCTTTCTGGGGCAATTAAATGAGTTTCAGCAAAGGAACACCTTAAACATACCTTTCCAGATTCTTTTTACCTGAAACATCTATCTATAAATCTGCTGTACTGTCTAAATAAAAGACACACAAGTTTTACTGCTGCAAGAGCATTGCTAATACTTAATTATCCCAATGGACAATATCCATTCTTCAGAAAATCTGTAGATGCTATCTAGAGCTCTACCCGAGGCTCAACTTTTAGCATAGAACAACACTGCACACATGAGGCTCTTTTCTTCTATCATAATCAACAATAGGAGAGAACTGTAATGCTGGATCATTGCCTATGTGTTTTAATGAGTCCTCTTACCTCCATTTTTTAAAATCTTGGATTCACATGTGGCCAGTTTAAGGATTAGAAAAGCCACATAGCACTATGTGACACAATTGAAAGTAGCATTTCATGTGTGCTCAGGACTCAAACCTCAATAATTTTTTTAATTAAAGAAAAAACACACAAAGGCACTAATGTGGTAGATGCAAAATAAACTATGGAATTATTCTTCACTAAGCTCTGTTTTGGGGTCCCACAGCTGATATAGCCTATTGCACAAAAACATTCTCAGGAGCGAAGAGATGCCCTGATTTAAATTCAAGGCAAAATGATGGAGAAAAATCACTGAGCAAGGCAAAACATAAAGATGAATATGGCTCCCGAAAATGCACAAATGAGATTAGTGCTCCTCTTGTCCGTTAAAACTCTTTAAATCTTTCTAGAAATCGATCCTAATGCTTCAATGACTGTATAAAATGGAAAACTTGGGATGGAGGCCACTGTGGAAATTGGAAGCAGAAAAGTTTAGAAAGGTTCTTTTTGCTTCTGTTGGCACCTCGGATCCAAGTCACACTCACTTTATACACCTTAGGAGCAGCCTCCTAATATTAATGATATATAGGTAAATTCTTTGCATTCTAAGGCGTGAACAAGCCAGAGAGAAACACTTGATTAGGGAGAAAAGCTTCCTGCTCATACCAGTTATAACTTTATGAGACAAAAAGGTGAAAGATTGAAGGGAAGAGATGAGGTAAGGAATAATCTTTAATCCCACAGAGAGCCACATTATATTCTAGGAGGGGGGACTGTCTATGGAGACCCCATGTCTAAGAACTGAAAATTGCAACCATTAATCCCAGTTATGAACTGTTGGAGGTTTTGTTTTAAGAGTGTTTCTTTTCACAAAAAAGATTGTGTTTAAAAATTTAGGGCAAAATTTTCCTCTATTATCCACACAGTAGCTCTCTGCTGTATATTGTCTTTTCATGTGTTCAGAACACCTACTTCCATGACAATGGGAATTGATGTAAGTGGGGAAGTCAGAAGACGGAGCTCCTGTTGATCTGAACACGGGAGTTTCCATGGCACAGAGAAAACCAATAAAAGTTTCAGTGTAGCTCAGAATGTGTTTTGCCCTTTATAGGACAAACAATACA
The DNA here is from genome assembly GCF_049901715.1 of Pseudonaja textilis. NCBI lineage: Eukaryota > Metazoa > Chordata > Lepidosauria > Squamata > Elapidae > Pseudonaja > Pseudonaja textilis. Next base: position 155,244,699 of record NC_141992.1, read on the forward strand.
TTTGAAACCGATGTTTTTATCATTGTTCTTCTGGAAACTGTGCAGTACTAATAACTTCCTCAAATTAATTCTCTCTTTCTCTTCCTCATACATGCAAATTAAACAAATCCATGTTCCCATATTTCCTCCAGACTACTTCTCATATGTTATATTTACCTGTATTTCTTCTATCATCTATCTTATGCTGAAAGCTCCTTAGAATATGCTGAAGCTACTCAGAATTTGAAGGGGAAAAAAGATTATAAATAATTTATACTGCAAATTTAACATTGATTTGGGTATTGAGGGGGTATTTTGTTTTGTCATCCCTTGTAGGTCCTTGACTTACAATGATCTGTTTAGCAACCAATTGAAGTTACAATGACACCGAAAAATGAGACTTATCACAGGTCCTCACACTTATGACCATCACAGCATCCCATGGTCATATGATTGTGATTCGGGCACTTAAGTGATCAGCTTGTATTTATGATGGTTGTAGCATCCTTGAGGTCATGTTGCAATCTTCCCAGCCGGCTTGTGACAAACCAAGTTAATGAGGAAAACCGGATTTGCTTAATGACCACACGATTCACTTAAAAACTGCAGTGATTCGCTTAATAACCATGGCAAAAAAAAGGTTTTAAACTGAGATGCAATTGACTTAATTGTCTTGCTTAATCCAAATTGTGGTCATAAGTCAAGGACTACCTATACTTCCTTTCATATACACGCACACAGACTAAAAATTTCACTATCAACTATATTTAGAAGTAAATATTCTTATACTCCAATGAAACATGTAACGAGCATCTATTACATTCCAAAAATCCTAAATGAATTTTACAAAGGTATTTTCTGAGTGAAATTAGTGGGACCGCTATATTTGCATAATTATATATGTAGTTTTTTTTGGCTGTTTTATTTATAGTCATATCGAGTTATGTCCATTCTGTGCACAAAATCTTTGAAACAGTTGGATACATTTTACTAAAATAGTGGCTCAGGAAAATTTCTTTCCAAAGAGCAGGGTTGTTGTTCTTTTTAGTTGCCAGTTTTTGCTTCATAGAGACCCTTTCTAATGACTTGAATTATATCCTTTGGGGGGTGGGGGGAATCTTTATGGAAGAGGGAGGGAGGGAAGGGAGAGGAGGAGTTTCTAAGGAGGGAGAAATCCTACTAATTCTCTACCTCATTACAGTCCCAAATGGAAAGTACAGTTGCATTCAATTTAAATGAGGCATTTTGAAGCTGAATGAAATGAATGCGATTGTTGTTGAAAAGCAGATTATAAATAAGGAAATATAAAGATTAAACGAGGATGTTATTGTTCAACAGATGGAGACAGTATCACAGCAACATCTTTTCTTCCCCCTCTCCTTAATTCAAGACGGCAAACACTAGTAATCAATCATCACTGATTAACTAATTATGCTATACTAACATTTTGTAATTTGTAGGGAATTTAAAACTAAGCTCGGCTTTAGTTCCCTCTCCCTTTCTATAAAATGGACTGCATTCCAGGACAGCTTTGGGTTGTAAAACAAATTTCTACATTGCTAACCTTTAAGCGCTACTTTAAAACAAAACAAAACACCCCCCCTTCCCCCCTCAACCTAAAAGCAATTGGTTTCCAACAGGCTGGATAATAAGTCTTTTGACCTGCATTCTTCTCTGACCCATTAAGGTCACCTCTGTGCTTGGGCATAGAGCTGACTTAGGAAATGCCTGCAAGTCCTGCATTTCATCTCCTGCCCACTCAAAATAAAGCTTTCTTTAAATGTGTCTGCAGGGTCCCAAAAGACCGGGAAGGCATCCCTGCAGTGGGCAATGAAGGGACAGAAGCTTCTGCCTTTATTAATGAATGCAGACCATTATGAGTCTGGCTGGCTCCTCGGCTGTTCCCAGAAGCATATACTGTACGTGACTTAAAATGCTAGAATATTGACACAAAGCGAGCCAGGCAACCCTAAGGAAAATTACTCCTTGGATATAATGTAGGCTCGTAACAGCTATTAGAGTACAAAATAAAACCCTCCGGGATCAAACTGACATATACAGCATTCTACCTACTCCTCAAACATTAGAAGAATTTCTTTGTGAAGGCATTCTCAAGGACAGCATTAAACTGACTTTTGTAGCAATCTGCAACAGCTTTTTTTGGCTTACAGCTTTTAGTACTAAATCTTTAGTTCAAATCAATATAAGTACTATATCCTCTACATTAATCAATACATTTGGTTCAATACACATTCTATTAAATTATACTTTCTAATCAAGAGGCTCTGCTTCTATCCCCACATAGCTCCCTCCTCCCTCCCTCCAAACTTCTTACTTTCAATTTGTCCTCAGTGTCAGGATGCTGGTTTTTTTTTTTGGCAGAGATATGGGGGCAAAGGAACATTGGGCAAACCCAGAAAAACCTTAATTAAAACCCTAATGCCAAACAGAGAATTGCATTCCAGTGTCATTATGGATTCCACAATTTCCACTGCAACAATTTCTGTTTCTAGTTTGCTGGGAAAGGAAAAAAACATTCAAGACCACGGAAATGGAGTTCTGTTGCATTGTTGGTTTACAAAATGACAGTGGAAAAGGTTTTTGGCTAAACAAAGGAATGAAGGAGGAGAGAAGGAGCACTCACATTTACAGACTAGTAAAGAACAACCACCACATTTATAAAACAAAATTTTCAAAGCTGCTAGCACAGTGGTTAGTCTTTGCTGCAGTTATTCATGCCCTGATAAACTCCTGCCTGGATTTCTGCAATTCTTTCTTTATACTTCAGCCTTTTAAAATGGCCTACAAATGCTAGTTGCTTCAGAATAGTTTTAGTTGCAATGGTTTTTAAGGGAACAACAAGATGATCAAATTACCTAACGTGTGGTCCTTCTGCCTGTCTTTATAATAAAAAAAAAATCTTCTTTGAAGGGACCCTAGCAAGCGAGACAGATTTCATTAAAGCCCTTCTATTGCACAATGCTGTCTTCACAAGCGGTTACTTAGTATTTATTTAATATAGCAATAGCATTTTAGGCTTATGTGCCACCCTTTAGCACTTTACAGCACTCTCTGGGCAGTTCACACTGTCAGCATTATTTACATATTGCCCCAACAATCTGGGTCTTCATTTTTCCAACATTGGAAGGATGGAAGGTTGAATTAACTTTGAGCCCCGTCAGGATCAAACTCCAGGCTGTGGGAGAGTTTGCCTGAAAATACTGCATGTAAGCACTGTGCATGTCCTAGAATTATGGAGATAAGACACATTACAATTTTGCATCATGCTCTTGCAGAGGAGCATGAAACCACTTGAAATGATACAAAGCAAACCTCAATACAAGTTTACAGCTCTTGAAAATTGTACAAATATTTCAAGCACAGAACTACAAAACTCAAGTCTTATGCCATACATTTCAATGAGTTAATGAAACCAGATTTAACTCCTATGGTTATTTACTTAGAAGTAAGCCTCTCTTGATTCAGAACAGGATAATATTGTGTGGATGAAGTATAAACCACAAAATGCTACGGCACCAGAGGTAATGTTCAGCAGGTTCTGACCAGTTCTGGAGAACCAGTAGCGGAAATTTTGAGTAGTTCGGAGAACCGGCAAATCCCACCTCTGACTGGAGATTTTACAGTATCCTTCCCCTGCCACACCCACCAAGCCATGCCCACAGAACTGATAGTAAAAATTTTTTTGAATCCCACCACTGTACGGTACCTACTGGATAGCATTTCCTATTTATATGCTTTTTTCTTCTAATTCTGCATAAGACTCTGGATTACAACTGCCTTATTCTCTGTATCAGTTCAATCACTATGGGCCTAAAAGTACCCACTCCACACACACCCGGACAGTTTTCACCACTCTAGGCTATCATGTCTAATATTCTTTAGGCAACTTAATACTATCACCAAAAAAAGGTACAAAACCTTGTAAAAGTAAGAGTCAAGATGAAAAAAAAAACATAGAAAATGGGGCCTGAAGTGCATCTTTTCTTCAACTATTCAGAATAATTTATTGCAGCAACATTTATTATACACCAAATTAACAATCTTCCTGATGGGAAAGAAAAGTCACTTTGGTTTACTTAGTCAAAGCTGTCTTAACCAGCAAAGAAAATCAGATAGTTCACTACAATCTCTCTATATCAATAGCCATCGTGCTTGTAAATATATAGAAATATTGCTGTCAATACCCTGGGTATTATTCTGAAAATGCTATAATTTGGCACAAGGGAGGAGTTCCCACAGTGAATGGCAGCTTTCGTAATATGATGTTGCCATGCCTACCTGCCTTCATGATTCCTCCGCAGTGGGAGAAGAGCAAAAATAAGTGGACAACAATAGCATCATGGCAGCAAAGGATTTTCTACTCCGGGGCTACCTTGAGCTGCAAAATGTAGTTATATAGTTATATATGTCACAAAACTGATTTACATCTAAAGCACGGAGATGTCACAGAGACTGAACAGTTTTCATCTGAATGCTACAGTTTTTAATGTTCTTACATTTAAAAGTCATAATGGCAGAAAAGAATCTGTCCCTGGCGTGCTTAAAATCTTCAGGGATATATTGGTGAGCAGACCAAACACAGATGCATAAATACATAAATCAAAGGTTGGATGTACACATGATACTGTCATTAGATTATTTCAGATTTATGCTAAAGAAACTATTTTGAATGCACTTCTACAAAGATATACAAGTTATTTTTTATAATCAGACTTGCAATCAAGCTCTTTTGTTTTGGAAAAGAATTAAAAATACATCTTCAAGGAGGTAATTGAGACCTTTTATTGTAGTATTTTGCCAACAAAGCTGATGAAATTCAACCATCTTTACTTTTCATGGCAGGGTTTAAAGTACCTGTCTTGTCCTATGTCTAATACTTCAATGAAGTGGACAGCCTGCTCTCCAGAATGAACCCAACCAAGTTTGGGTTCGTTTTGTGTGCATCATGGGAAATTTGGGCTGTTCCTAAGGCAGATGATTGGCCACATCTGGCAAATGGTCAATATTTCATTGCAGGAATAGGTAATGTCAGTAGCCTTGAAGGTGGCTATTGTATATCTTCTTCTTAAGAGGCCTCCATGGATCTAACCATACTTGACAACTATCACCCAGTCTTGAACTTGATCTGGGATCTGAATGGAATGCAACACAATAAAGCTGAATCCTGGCAGGATGGAGATACATAATTAGCCGAATCCTGCAGGTGTGAAGGAGGTAGTTAAAACCTTGCTCTTTCCCTTGGTCTTGGGGTCAGGTTGCGCTAAGCCCCAGCCTCAATTTCCATAAAATACTTTTATGTAGAATGTTTTAATGATACATGTTGTTTAATATTAATGTTTTTTTCCTTTTCTTTGTTTTTCTTTGCAGTTGACTACATTTATGCATATAGAGGGGGAAGGAAAGGGAGAAGATAGTTAAGATGATGAGGTGGAACTAGCAGCAGGCCACCTAGCACACATACAATACCTTGGTCATCTGGAACTCATGAAGAGACAGCTGCATTCAAGTGCTACCAAAGGGTAAGACAGATTCTGAAGATCCAGTTCAATAAGAGGAACAAGATCCATGCTGTCAATACGTACCTCCTGCCAATCATCAGATACCCTGCTGATACAGTGAACTGGCAAAAAGAGGACATGGAGGCTGCCAATGTGAAGAACCAGAAGCTCTTCACAATGTACAAAGGTTTCCAACCCAAGTCCAACACTCAGAATAGAATAGAATAGAATAGAATAGAATAGAATAGAATAGAATAGAATAGAATAGAATAGAATAGAATAGAATAACAGAGTTGGAAGGGACCTTGGAAGTCCAACTCCCTCCTCAGGCAGGAAACCCTATACTATTTCAGATGAACAGTTGTGTAATCTCTTGTTAAAAACTTCCAGTATTGGAGCATTCACAACCTCTGGAGGCAAGTTGTTCCACTTATTAATTATTCTAACTGTCAGGAAATTTCTTCTTAGTTCTAGATTGATTCTCTCCTTGATTAATTTCCATCCACTGATTCTTGTCCTGCCTTAGGTGCTTTAGAGAATAGCCTAACTCCTTCTTTGTGGCAACCCCTGAGATATCAGACCGCTGCTATCATGTCACCCCTAGTCCTTCTCTTCATTAAACTAGACATACACAATTCCAGCAACTGCTCTTTATATGTTTTAGCCTCCAGTCCCCTAATCATCTTTGTTGCTCTTCTCTACACTGTTTCTAGACTCTCAACATCTTTTTAACACTGTGGTGACCAAACTGGCTGCAGTATTCCAAGTGTGGCTTTACCAAGGCATTTTTAAAATAATATTAACATTCATGTGATTAAAGACTGCACTCCAGCCAGAAAAAAGCAGGCTGTCAGGTTTCCCAATTTGGGGCTTGACACAGGCAGGTCCTGAATGTCAAAATCACTCCCCTGGATGAAACCCAAAGCATCCAGAACTACATAAGTTATATGGTACCCAAAAAGATAAGCAGCTAAGAGAATGCCAGCAGAAGACATGGGAGGAAGATCAAATAGAGGAAGTACCATTGCAGGGTAAGAACTGCACGAGAAATACTATTGACTGATAGTTCAGATGACCAACACTGGGACCTCTCACCCATGGTTGGACTAAAGCACAGCTCTGAGGCCTTGATCATAGCAGCAGCAGATCCATAGAAGCGGGGATTTACCATATCAGACAGGAACTGAAGTGCAGGCTGTGCAAAGAGCCCTCAGAGATAGTCCCACACATAGTGGCGGGATGTAAGATGTGGGAAGGAATAGCATATATTGAGTAGCCCAACCATTGTTGCACAGTAGATGAGAGATTCCACAAGTCATGAAGAACAAGAAGCCTAAAATCTTGTGGGACTTCCAGATCCAGGTGGTACTGATCAATCAATCAGGCATCAACCAGAAGACAGTGATAGTGATAGATATAGTGGTACCAAGTAACAGCAACATCAGGAAGATGGAACAAGATAGGATGAAGGAAAGAAAGCCAAAGTAGTCCCAGTGGCAGTAGAAGCACTTGGATTTGAGATTCCTAAGCTGGGAAAGTGGCTCCACCAGATCTCAAGAACAACAACAGAGCTCTCTGTCAAGAAGAGTGCAGTTCTAAGAACAGCAAACTGTACAGAACCATCAAACTCCCAGGCATCTGGTATAGATTGAAAAAGACACTTATCACCCATAAAGATGAGAAGGGATTTTTTTAATGGGTAATATGCTAGTTCAAATAACACCCTAACTCTATCCCATGGATGCATTTCATTAATAGAAAACAACTGAAACAGTCATATCTATATGGCAAGCCTAGGCTGCTATTTTTCAAGCAGAATATTATGCTGCAGTTATTAAAAGTTCACTGGCACTATGGTCTGCCATCAGGGAAGAACAAAAACTTCCTTCCAGTTCCTGTTCAAACCCTCTTTCTAATTCACCTGATACTTTGGAACTGTACTTTTATAAACTTGATGAAATAAAGGCATAACAAATTCAAGGGATCAGAATTTAATAAATCAATCAGTCCCTTCCCTCAATTTTTTTCTGTATGCATGCTGTTCTGCTAGGTCTAAAAAATTTTCTAACAAGTTGAGAATATTTGAAAGAGGTTGTTTCTCTGTAGCAACTTCAGTATAGCAGAATGATATGGGCTTTGATAGACAAGACCATCTAATCAATATTCAAGGAGTAAGTCAGTGCATTATGGACAGATGTGTGTATGTGCCAGTTGTTTCTATGCTTTTATTTTTTCCTCTTGTAATGTTTAATTTATCATGCTGGAGCTTTTTAAACAAGAACATCTGTAAGCAAGTTTAAGTACAACCTCTCTCATTTTACATCTGTATGCTTTGCTCTTTCTTAATGTCTTAATTGTAGATATCTTCATAAGAAATACATCTGTAGCAGTAAGAAAATGATAAACCAGGAAATCTGATAGGTTGTATAGTGTTTATAATTTACATAATCAAGCATTCTCTACTTGCTTAAGTGTTAACACAGGATTGAAACACAATAAGTGGCAATGCACATATTTCTTTATAGGTCAAAGCCAATTAAATAAACTACAGCTAAATATTTAACAGCTCTGCTTAGTAATTAGTGGCAAATAATGGGAGCTTAAATTGATAATCAAACAGGTGTTTTTAAAACTAAGCCAGCTATAATGTCACATCCATTTAGCAAGCTTTACATTTCTGTATGAAGTATCACAAGGTAGATTTAAGGAATTTTCCTCTAAAGGTACAATGTAGTCATTGATATCCAAGGCAGAATCATATTTAATTATTTTGCTGTGGGGTAGAGAGAAATGAAGTATGTGAATATCAGAAAATGCATAATTTAAGATTTCAGAAGGTCACTTAGATTGTAATCCTTTAGCCATTGAATTGGCAAGGAAAGACTGTCTGATAATTAAAATGGAGATAAATCACTAATCTGTGACATTAAGATTAAAATCAACAGAGGACCGCCTTTAAAATAATCTGGTTCATAATATAAGTCATATGTACATACATAACATACATACATACATTTCTATATCACAAGGGAATCACTTCTGTTAACATAAAATACATGTCCCAAGCCTCTCTACTTCTTACAAAAATGTATGTATATGGTGGATTTACTTCTTTTTCTGAATATGCTACTATTGAAATAATGTGACAGAATAAGCTGCTGAATCACTCTATTTGAATTGTGTGAAAATAAAGATACCTCAAAGAAGGGGTCTGGATTAGATATTTTGCAAACTTCTTTCCATGACAAAGGCCATCATTTCTATGCATACTATAATTACTCTTGAATGAAAAGATGAGATAAAATGAAAACTATTGATGAAGAAAGCATATTTACTAATTACTGGTTATTATTCTGCAAAATACATGATCTGAAAATAAAAGAAAATATATGGTTATTGAATTGCAGTAAGAAGATATGAAATTCTGTCCTATATTTTCATACCAGTAAAGAGTATGATTAATAATTTGAACCTAGATCTATATCTGTTTGCTGATAATCTATATTGATTCTTCTATATAGCTGAAACCTATAGGTTTTCAAAAACTCTGATTCCACAAAACATTATATTCATATATAATATAATGAAAGCATCTTATTTTCATGATTCCAGATAGCATGATTAAAATTAGCCTCTTATTATTACTGTTAGCACAAAGTCTCTAGTGCAGGGATCCCAACCTCTGGTCTATGGACTGGCACCGGTCTGTGGCATGTCAGAAACTGGTCTGCACAAACAAGCAAAGCCCCATCCATAGGATGCTGACAGCACACAAAACCACGTCCCCTCCAGTCCACGGAAAAACCTTTCCACACAGAATTGGTCCCTCGTGCCCCAGAGATTGAAGTATGTTTCTCTCAGAGGTAGCATCTTTCCTTTTTGTATCCTAGAGAGAAGTTAAAATATTTTTATGCCATTGTGTTTTCAGCTCTGATTGTGGGCACTAGGTATATGTTGTTTTGTTTTAATCTATTTTTTTTCTACATACGTTCCTGCCACCAAGTGCCATGTTGGGGTAGTCTACAGATATTATAAGAATGAATGAAGGAAAACCTTGAAGGGCTTCATAATGCCTGGCATATTAGGTACAATGCTGCATACATTCTCTATAGCATATATTTCTAAAGTTCCTGGAGGATCCTTCTCTTTATTTTCCCCTCCATGTTTTAGATATTTTATGAGTCCTCTGCTGTCACCATCCTCCCAACCATGCCCTTCCTATGACATCGCCTGTAATGGCTCAGTTGAATTGCCTTTCACCTTATTCAGACGTTGTGCTACAACCTGACTATGTATCCACACCCAGCGGGAATCGTTGCCTATTGCCTAGCTTTTCTTTTCCTTCCATCAACCTGACAGGATTTCCGATATTTCTGCATGTTTCAGGAACAAGAGAACTAAGGAGGTACCGAAATGAGGAAGCTACTGCAGTTATAAGGTGCTTTCTTGATTATTTTTTTTAAAACACATAGTCTGGTCTTTGAATGGGACAGTTACAAATAATTAGACGGATTGCAAGAAAGCCTTCCTTCAGACACCCCAAACAGATAAGATTTCCTAACTCTGGAGAACGTATTGGAAAAATATGGATCACATGATTATCTCTGGGTTCAAAGATATTTATATTAGGCTTTAAAATCGTTCATTTATTAATGAATACAAATTAGTGAAAAACTTATGATCAGGACATCAAGGTAGCTTCTTTTAAGACCTGCTTTCTCACTCTCTTCAAATATAAATATAAAGAGAGGAACAAACAGCAGATATCTGCTGTGATATTTTTCATCCAGTAACATTTTATATCATTGCAATTTTGATGGTAAACCCGTAGTATTGTCCTTCTTGGATATTGTGTATTAGGTGTAATCACTAACATTTGTGCAAAGGAGAAGTAACTGTTACCAGAGCAATATACTGGAATTTTATAGTTATTATATTCAATCATGGCTGTCTGGTAATGGTAAATACAGGAACAGTTCCTCAAGTAATTGCAAGTATCTTTTATTTTCTAGAGTTATTCAATCTTCTAAAAGTAATTGATACATCTGGTGATTAAAAGTCCATGATTACTATGGCCCTCTGCCGTAACACTGGAACCCACAGTATGTAGATACTTTATCTGTTCAATACACTGAAGCATTATAGTGTTATCCATTTTGTAGAACAGAAAGGAAAGAAATTCTCTTACATAACTGACTGCTCACTTGACATTAAATGATCTGGCACTTCAGAAGTTAATCTATGCTGACCAGAAAAGGATGGACTTTTCTCAGTTTTGAAATACAGCACTTTTAACCATGGGCTATTGGTACCATATACTTGTCAACTGCTTACCACCACAACAAAAAGGTAGATTTTGTTTTTGGAAGACCAGGCTCTTCAAATAATGAAAACTGCAAAATGATTCCTCACTGATTTCTCAAAATGATTCCGTAAAACAAAGAAAACAAGAGAAATGGTGCAAATGAAATAAAAAACACTTTGTGCTTAGAAAACTATTGCACAAATAATAAGAACAATAAGATAGGTTCAACTGTATTTTATAATATTTAATCAAAGGCTGCATATGGATAATACCCTACTATGATTTATGAATACCTCATCCCATGAACCTATAATACAATGAGCTTATCAAGTGTTGCTACAGTGGCAATTTTAAGATCCCTGCTAAAAACCATCCCTGAAAAACTCTAGTGTCAGGTAAAATAATTTGAGGAGGAAATATAATTGACCGACCCTACCCTAATGATGGCAAGTTGCCTGTATTATCTGCTTGTCTCTATTTACATGCATTTAAAATCATCATGGTGGTAAGGGAGGACCAACTGCAGTTGACTGAAGAAACTTTCTAAAGTAAAATATTGTTTTGACCACAGAATAAAAACAATATGTTGTCTATCAGATAGCGATTCATCATGCTGCAGCTCATTTACACTTTTGAAAAAATAAGCTACAAACAAGCAAACACTGTAATGCTGCTAAGTGTAAAGGTGCAGGCAATGGGAAGTCGGCTTTTTAATCAGATCTCAAAGGAATCTGTCATATTAAAGTGGCACTTATTCTAATTTAAAGCTCTTATGATTACTTTCATCTCTGAGAAGTGTATAAACTAACAACTTTGTTAAAAAGACTAGACTCTCAAAATGTATATGCAATAAAAAACAGGTTTGAGCTTAAAATGGTTGCCGGGGGTGGGTGGGTGTCGTTTTCCTTTCAACATACTTTTTCTAACAATGAAAGGAAACATGTGTTTGGGGTTGTGATGAAGTCCCTGAAGTTCAATAATATTTCTACCTTAGATCTTCACAATCAGCAAGATCTGTACAGTCATATTATCATTTTTAAGCCCTATTGCGATTGTAATTTCTGTTCAGCTTCTTGAAAAAAACCTTATATAGCTTCATTTTTATGTTATGTTTGCCATAAGAAAACATTAATGTAGTTCCCTTTCTATTTTCAGTTTCTCTTCGTACTTTATTTTATTATTCTGTCTTTCACAATATTGGTATGCGTACATGAAAAGTAGTGAATAAGACCAGTTTTATCTGAAATGTCTAACCTTTTTAAGACTGCCAATCAACGTCTCACTTTTCTCAGGGCTTCTACTACAATTGGCTTCTATTCCTCCCACTGTTTAAAGGAACATTTGAAGTACAGGGCAGTGGTAGAAACCAAATTAAACATTAACTATTTAAGTGTCTTTAATCTGGAATGTTGTCTTTGGGATTTGAAAATCAACAGTTCCATACAATTTTCTCTTTTATGTTGGAAATGGTTCTATCTTCACTAACGATGAGTTAAATCTTTAACATACAATTTACTGCATGTAGTCCAGCCCTCAGTACATGGATTATTTATGCATGCAGCCAAAAATAATAAGAGAGAGAAGCTACATATAGGGAAATAGGGGAAAGGGGCACAGGATATACAGGATAATGTTGTTCAGTGAAGCAGCTATGAGGAATGAATAGTCATCATACTGGAAATGCTAAACAATATTAAGATCCTCTGCATAAAAATGCAGACTCACTTTCAATTAATCTAAGGGTTTGAGACAAATGAGAATAAGAGGTCTAGATAAATTAGATCAAAAGCTACAGCTGGATAAGTGTTATTATGTACCTTTTCCATTACTTATAGTAGATAAAAAAAGTCAAAATACAGAGAAAGCTGTATTGTGTTTGGTACTGAATGTGATATCCTGCCATGCTCCTATTATTTATGCTTCTAAAAATCTGTTAAGACTCAAATTGTACTTTATCGCACAAAAGATAATAATGAAAGTGAGTCAACTATATACTGTATGCACATTGAGCTGAAAGAAAGTTTGCATTATCTTTGAAGACAGAGTACTTTGTAGATGTTTCTTTTTCAAAAAAGATTTAGGGTAGTGAGTTACAATGCTGTTTATATAGCAGAAAATAATTTTATGCTGACCAGATAGAACATCTTCAAATGCATTTTTTAGTGGTGTGAGGAAGCCCGATAGTGAGCATTCTCTGTAGCAATTCTCCTCCTCCAGAATATGTTGTCTCTGAAACTTGGATGGTCCTACCCTCATGACTGTCCAAAAGCAGGTGAAAACATGACTCATCTGGAGGTCATTCAGGCGTTAATTGTACATAGCAACACCATTCTTTATACTTTGAAAATTTTTCAGTTTCTTATTAATTACTCTTTCAATCATTTTATTCTGATTTTGAATGCTGTTTTTAAAAATATTCTCTAAGAGACCTGGAATCCAGTTGGCCTAATGTGGATACATTTTATATATATTTATTAAAAGCCACATTTGTGAAACTATAAAACTTCTATTGTTATCAAAATGTCATAAAATTGCAAATGATTATAGATGCATAATGAGTTATACCAATTGAGACTGATAGCTGAAGTCATAAAGATTTTGAAAGTCTGAATCCCTAAATTAGACTTAAAATCAACAGATTGTAGATAGTTTTGATATATGTAAAAATAGTCCCTATATTTTTTTAAAAACCTATTCATTGGGCTCCATTTTGCTAGTTAAATGCTTCATGTAACTCCTATTGCCCGCCAATTCATAGGACAATGTTCTTGAAACCTCACTTCAAGCTCATCTCACCAAAAGGATGGTTAAAAAAAAAGCTAGCCTCTTCCTCTGATAAAATATTGTATGAAGAACAATTGTAGGGTTTCCATTGTTTCATTTAACTCAGTAATTTGTTTTTTGTTTGCTGATTATACAGGGGTATTTTTTGCTGCTCACTTTAGGTTACTATTCATTATTACTTAAACATCGGATCCCTTTGGATGAAAGTGACTTTACTACTTTTAAAAAGCAGTCAGTTAACTTTCTATGGTATAAAGTTTTATTTAGATGATGGAAGAACAATTGGAAGGCTTTTTATGAAACCTGCAACTCCACGTATATTAGTCATATCATATTCACCCCTGACATCCATATCATAGCCAAAAATGTGGGGCCCACCACTGCCTCTCAGATACCCCAGCAGAGTTGATCCTCTGTAACTCCTCTGTATGGCACTTCCTGTTAAAAAAATATTTCTGTATGCATTATTCCATAATCTGCTCTACTTCTTCCATCTTCTTCTACTCTCTCCCTCCAATTGCCCATACTGCGTTATAGATAGTTCAAGGGCTACGCAGAGCTTGTCTTCTCACTGCTGAGGGTAAAGGTGGGAGGGAAAGACAGACTTGTGCTTTTGGAAGCATTCCCGTGAAGTCTCTTTCGTGTGTGCATGTGCTTGAAGACAGCCCAATGAAATGAAGGAATGGAGATACTAAACAATGCTGCATAAAGTTGCCGACTGTTCGGCTAAGGGCCAGAAAATGAATCCAATTTTTCATTCTGTCATTATAAATATTTCAGTACAAATGGTACTGATTTTCTGCAACTGTGGTTAAGCAGAGGGCCTTCTGAGTGAATATTTAAAAAAAAGTAAAAGAAAACAAAGAAAAAGAGTGAACAACAAGGAGGGGGGATACAGGAGAAGAAATTAATGTTAGCCAACCAATTAATTTCTTCCTTTAAATGTACCAGACGTGGGGAGAAACTGTATTATAATGTAGCTCATGACTCAAAGAAGATAGGAGGAAGAAGGGGGAAAAAAAACATTTACCCTGCTCTTCTTCTGACAGTTTCTCATAAAATATCTGCAGTCCATCTATCTTTTAGTACTCCAGGCTCCTCTGGAGAGCAGAAAATAGTAGTTTAAAGCTCACTTCTGTGCCAGACTGCAGGAGATTGCTTTCCACAGGACCCCTGCTGATGGAAGCCTAGGGGAAGAGGCCTAGGAGTTATTCAATCAGCCCAGGACTCTGGGGCGGCTGGGGGTCCTTTGAGGGCTGATTATAAAGCTGCCCTCCTGTTGCCTGCCTCAGAACAGAATGAAATGAGCAGCCGCGTGCTGAGCAGATCCTGCAAGAAGGAATTTCACCTGTCATGGAGTTTGTCAGAATTTCAGGATTTATTTCAGTGCAAAATTAATAAAATACCTGGTCAGGTTTCAACCTGGCTACTCGGCCATGTCGTCTGAAAGTGATATTTCACCTAAGAAAACCTGTGCATTGCTCAAGTCGCTCTCGCAGTATCTATTTTGGAGGTATGGAACTTTGGCATGATGCTCCTCTCATTAGACAAGATGAGAGGATGAAAAAAAAAACCTCAGCCCAATCTAGTGCTTGCAGTGTGATATAAAGTTTCCTTAGAGCAGATGAAAAGCAAGGCTTGGGGTGGTCATAAAACTTAAAAAGTCTTGGAAGATTTGTATTTTCTTAATCAGATTCGTGGAACAGCAAAGCCGCAAAATGCAAGGCAGATAATTCTGCTCCTTAAAACAAACAAACAAACAAATCCCCCCCCCCACGCCCCCAATGAGTGCTCCAGTGGCACAGAACACTGCCTGAGATTTTTTAAAAGATCCATCAAAGAAAAACAGTTAAGAATAGTAGAGTGTAGCTTATCAGGTAAAATCACCTGCCCTCTCCAGTGGTGCTGATACTTTTTCCAAAATTGTATTATGCACAGGTCTCCTATGATAATATGCTAGGTAGCTGGGAAACAATCAATATGCTGCAGTTTAAGTGCTAGCAAAATGCACTGCTCCCAAATAAAACACCTTCTTTAAGGTAAGCTATTTTGATCCACTGCAACAAACGAAAAACAAAAACCAAAACACCACAGAACGATAAATAGCTAGAGATCATTTTGATAGCAACCATGAAAAATAAAAACAGTCGGAGAACACACACACAAACATACACACAGAGGAAGTCATTTCTGCCACAGTTCACACCACAGTGAACCTCTTCTGACATCACATCTGTTAAAATTATTCACAGGCATTTGAGGTCTAGATATGATTTATGTTTTAAAGATGTGTTATCAACAAATGACAACAACCCACACTGTGAAATCCATAAATAAATCTTGTTCTATTGATGCAAGGTATATAACTATTTCCATCTTATTGTAGTCAAACAACCAGGAACAGCAGCAAGGGGTCATAGTAATAAGAATGCCATCACAAATCTCTGTGGTCCAATTCTGACCCGCCTATGCTTCAATCAAGGCAGTTGTCATATCTCAGGTCTCTTCAGGCAGCCCTTTCACCCTATAAAAATCTTCATATGGGGTCTAGTCTAGATACAACTCTGTTTACTTATAATTTTTGTACATGTGACTCCCCTGCCTTGGGAAACATGGAGGCAATTAATTCTCTGCCTCTGAGTGGTTTGCTTCAGTTGCAGGAGCAAATAAACACAAGGAAAGAAGAAATACTTGCCTGTGCAAATTAGGCAATGGGTGGGTAAATATGCTTCCATTTGCTGCACTTCAGGCAAATGCTGGCTAAATGCTTATATAACGCATGTGTGCATGCATGAACACATATCCTCAGCATACTAGTAAAAGATATATATATATCTCCATTTACTGATGTATTTTTGGCATAAAAAACCTCCAAACAAAGCAAATTAGAGACTTTCTAAGTCAGAGAATCAGTTTGAAACAGGCATAAAAGCTCATTGGTACAATTGGCCCGTAATAAATCTTTCTTCCAGCCCCTTTCCATTTAGACAACAATTTAACATTGATACAGATCATCAAGCCACTTCTGCCAAGTAGAAGTAGTTTGACAGTTTTAACACCAAGAGATCTCACCGTAAAGAGAATCGGCAACGGCATGCAAGTGAAGGCACAGATGGTGGGAGGGAAGGCAGGGTGCTCTCAGCAGGCTACAGTAGAGATGCATTAACTCCACAGAGGGATAAGGACTTCCCACCAGTATAGTCATGAATTATAACTGAGCATGGGAGTGAGTTCTTATTGTCTCTGGCACAGCAAATATTCAGACCCATTTTCCTGCACCATCACCTTTCACCTTGGCAAATTCAAAACAAAGCAAAATGTACTCTTAATAGTATTTCACTATATGGTACAATGTATACTTATAGAGAAGGGGGAAAGAAACAAAAGACAGAGACCTTCTCTGTAACATAAATGCACTTATTGCCCATCTGACGATCTGTTGTTGAGAAGAAAATTAGCTCCCAATAAGAGAGATTAAGTTTCTTCTAAGCAGTAGGCTGAAATCTTAGGTGAAAATAGTAACTTGTAACACTACCTATATTGTTGGTCTCTGCCCACAGATTATGCTGGGGATCTATTTTGCCGAATGCTTTAGAGCAGGGATGGGCAAAGTGGCTTTCCTTATATAGCTGAATTATATTGCAAGAGAATGATGGAACTTGTAGTTCAGAAATATTTAGGACTGAGAGAAAATGACTGCCCAAAGCCATCAAACTATCTTCCACTTCTGGTTATGACAAGAACTCATGTTTTCCTCTTTTAGGCTCTCAGTATGTATAAATAGGCATTGGTTAATATATAAGCCCTGCTGAACCATTCATTTCCCATAGCATGAAGACAGGTAATAATTCTATTAAAAAAAAAATCCAATCTAAAATTGTAATCCATGCAGAATGAATTAAGTCCGCAACCTTCTTTCTATATAGTGAAGTCTGGAATATTTCCCAGTGAACTCAAGGAGTTTGCTTTTGAACAGACATGTATAAGATAATATGGGTAAAGGTGGTATTTATCAGAAAAGAGCAACAGAAAAGATCAAGCATAAAACATGCAAAGGGAGGCCCTTCAGTCATATCATTTGCACTCCCCAATCACTCCAAGCAGGGCTTGGAATGCAGCAAAGTAGCAAAAACCAACAAAGGTTCTACAGTAGAAAGAGCTTATATGTACATGCCTCTAATAATTCTGGAGAGAACACTGTATCTGAGTTATTTAGAAATATATGTAAAAAAGATTTAATTCTAAAATATAAAAGTCTATTCTAAGAATATAGCCAGGCTCAGCCTTTTTCTTCACAATGTTTATAGTTTCTTCCTGAACCAAGCACTCTCCAGATCAGCTGGCTGAGGAATTCTGGGAGTCCACAAGTCTTAAAGTTGCCAAGGTTGGAGACCCCTGCTCCAGATATATTAGATGACAATTCCTATTATCCCCAGTGTCCCTGCTGATCAGAGACTACTGTAGTTTGATAGATACATTTGATGCTGTACTTTGATAGATACATTTGAAAGACACCAGGCTGTTTTGGCACATGCTATTCATATAATATATAATAATAATGTCTTAATGTCCTTTAAAAATTCCAGAATCATAAAGTCCCTGGATGAAGATTTAAGTCCAATTCTCTGTTCACTGCAAGAATCAATGTGAAGTGTCACATAAGGTGGCAGAGGACAACCTTATTTTCACTTGCATCTATGGTGTGCAGGGGAATCCACTACCTCTTGGAAACTGGTTCTGCTGTTGAACTGCTTTTCCAGTTCAGGAGTTATTTTTTTCCTAGCTCTCTGTCAGATTCTGTCTTCCTGTAACTCTATTTACATTTTAAAAACAATCCTGTGCCTCTCCTCTCAAGGGAAAGGAGTCTTTTGCCAAATTGTCTTGCCCTCAGCAAAGTCATCAATGGCAAAGATTTATTGTTTTAGGCAGTTTAAGAATTTACCCACTTTTAAAAGAGGGCGTTTATCCTGTCTTTCGCTTTCGTTTAAAGCTTCAGTGTTCCTGTTCTAAATGACAGCACCGCAAGCACTGCTTTTAAGCATGATTCATCTTGCCTACCACATCCCAGGTTTTTACACCGAGCACCACTCTCTCATGAACAATGGAATCTTGCTCTGCCGGGCAGAGACTGTTACTAGCTGTAGACTTGCCACCAAGTATTACAATAAAGGCTACAAATGGGAATGCCACTTATACATAGGTTCTATTCTGGAAATGCCTTGCTCTAACAAATGCTTGTAAACTAAAGTAATATACCCTTTTTGTCCAAATGTGTAACATCTCTTCTATGAAAACTGCAGCCCAAATTGCCCTCACCCTCATTTCAGGAATGGGGTGAATCTTAATGATATTTCTATTTCTGTTGCTCCACTTTTGTTTCATCCATTGTGATTTCATAAAGTGCTTGATAATAAAAACATACTTCTAAGGAGTCTGATGTCACCCATTCATGAAGAAAGCCTCTCTAAATTGAGAGAATTTTGCCCAATACAGTTATAAATACCCCTTTATAAACACTCCTTTTGGAGAACAAAATGCTTGAAAGTGGTATCACTCACGTTTTTGGTAAGGAAGAGAGATAACCCTCACTTCATTATACTTGCTATCCTTTATCTTTTATTTATTTTATTGTGCTTGTGAATTGCCCACAGTCATTGTGAGCTGGCATATAAGTTTAATAAATTATTATTACTATTATGATTCATTATACAATCAGCCAGATGTTCAGACTGGATTTGGCACTTTTGTCCACCCTTCAGGTCAAGGCAGATATGGATGTTTGACTACAGGTATCATTGCAGAATTTAAGTTGTTCCAAGTAAAGCTGCCTTTTGCAATTGGCTGATTGTGAATTTGTCAATACTGATCATGTTCAAGTGGCGCTCCAATTATTTTGGGATTGCACCAACCACACTTATTACTGTTATTTATTATTGTTGATAGGGGCACAATGGTTCAACATTAAAGGCACTGAGCTTGTTAGCTGGAAAGCTGAGAGCCTGGGTTTGAGACCCAAGTGCAGCGTAACGGGTGAGCTCCTGTTGTTTACCCCAGCTCCTGCGAACCTTGTAGTTCAAAATCTTGCAAATGCCAGTAGATAAATAGATAACACTTTGGTAGGAATATAACAGCATTCATGTGCCTTGACAAATAGTCATGCTGACCAGGAGACCATGGAAGTGTCCTCAGACAATGATGGCCTCTTAGAATTGGACATGACTGCACAGGCGAAACATTTACCTTTACCTTATTTTTATTGATAGCAATAGAACATTTTATTATTTTTATTTTACTTTCTTTTTCCCTTTAATATATTATCACATATAATTGTAATATTAGATTACAATTATAATATTAATCCATTAGGTGGTTCTTTGTAGATTTTAGTCCTAGAACAGTTGTAGACTTTTGTGTTACCAATTCAACCATTTACATAAGTTTGCATGTTTTGGAAGATTCATGATCCTAAAGTTTTAGATGCTATCTTATGCTTGTCTTGAACTGAAATAAATCTTTAAATTTGAAGTGGCACAGAATAAACAAGCATTTCTCTATTAAGTCTAGGTCTCTTATTTTATAGTCTGGAAATTACTTTATTTCAAATAACGTACCTGCTAGCTAAGTGATTTCCTCTATTTAATTGCACAACAAATAAGAATGTATAGTTTATGATTGGCCTATTTTAGCAGTTTTGAATGTTAGTACTGAGGAGACTTTTATAATGGGATATCTTGATGCCATACCCGATTAAGGCTTTCGGCAGCTGAAAGGATGTAACTTTCCATACATACTGTTTCTATGATTAAATAAAATAAAATCTTCACTTCCACCATTGTGGGTCTCCATTTCAAATCTATTTAAAGAAAATTGTGTCTTTGTAAATTAACAGTATGCTATCCTTAATAATCTGAGGAAGAATAATTCAGAGAAGTCATCTTTCCAATTTCTCTGACAATTATTTTGGAAAAGAATTTTGAAGAGCCATTAGTATAGGGTAAAATCTTCTTTCAGTTTTTTTGAACTTCATCCTCTCTAGCAGGTTAGATTTCAATTTCTATAATTTCAAGTCAAAAGATGGACTAGAGTTCCTTTCCTAATAATATAATTAAGATAATGCAAATAGTGAAAAACACTGAATGTGGCCAGGAATGTTCTCAGTCTCATGGAAAGTTCAAGATTCTTTGGGCTACTGATCAACACATTGTTATAATTGCTTCTAAATGTCAGAAAAATACAAAACAATCTTACATTAAAGTGCTTCCATCATTAGGGTTATCCATGAAGGAGTTAGAAATGGATTAGGAGGGAGAGAGAAGGAAATAATCCAGAGCACTTCTGGCTCTTAAAAATAGCAGTAATTTATTTTCAACTCTGGATCAGATGAAAGAAAATGTAGGGACAAATTCTAGCTGCAAGAGAATGGAGCAGCTAACAAGTTTTGAATGGAGCTTATGCCATTCACCAGTAGAGATATATTGGCAAGAACAGCAAAGATGATTTTAGAAAATGTATCTGGCCTATGAAAGTTTAATTCTGGCCCAGCTTTAATACTTCATTTGCCACATATATTTAGATTTGTATACTGAAGAATATATATACAACATTATTTGGTTCAAAATACAGCTCAAAACCATCCAGTTAAGAAAATAATCACTGTTTTGTGGGATTAGGTTTCTGTCCCAAGTATTGTATTGTATTGTATTGTATTCTATTCCCAACTATGAATTAATTAGAAAGCAAAGAAGTTGATAATGCTAGGTATAAATTATGGTTTGCAGACAGTACATAGTTAACCACTATATCTAACAGAACCTGTTATTACTAAGTTGAGGAATACAGTTTGAGTAGCACTGATTGTATGAATTTTGTGGATTTAAATCTTTCCTTCTGAACATTCCACTGAATGTTTGCCATAATGCAAACAATTTCCACTTTCTGGAACTCTTTTTTTAGTTTTAGAAAACCTATAAACCATTATAAAATGTAAACATTGCTGTAATGACTGTCTCATATTTCCTCTCAATATTATGCAAAAAGTTAATTCATTTCAGCCATAATGGAAAACATTTTCCTCCCTTGAAAAGTAGGCCAAAAATATAATAGCATAAACAAAAGTTTCCCTTTACTATTCTGTGCAGTGAGTTTTACAAAAGCACACATGCATATTCACACAAATCTAAGTGACTGCTATCTGTGCAATTACTTATTGCATATTATCCAGATTACAAAGTGACATGTGATGCTGAATTTTTTCAAAGTATAGTGAAATTAAATGACATAACATCTAAACAATATTTAGAGCCTTTGAAGAAAAGAAGAGTTACTTTATACATGATTACAACTGTCCCTGTAGGGAGAAAAATATTTCAATTGTCTACGTTGACATAGCTAAGCTATTTAATCATTTTACATACTTCTTGGTACTATAAGAATGTAGCTGTGACAAGTCTGATGTAGTGTATTTTACAAAGAGCTATAAATATTCATGGACTAATGAACCACCTACCCACTGGGAGTGATTACATTTGAATAGGCCAATCAAAGATAGGTTGAGTTCACACACTCTAGACCAGGAAATTTCTTTTTCAGGAAAGAATTACTTATGAAAGACTAATATATCTGTAAAATCCTTCAATCCCCAGGGGAGAAAAGTAGCAGTAGAAGGAATCTGAAGCATTCTTTTCTTAAGCATTAAAATTTTAAAATATGATTCAAAAAGAAAAAAAAAGTACAAAGAAGAAATATTTTTCCCCAAGTATTTCTTTCATACCAAACTATATGTTAACTATTGGGGGAAAATGGAAACGGACTGCCAGGAAAATAGCACATCACTTATAAGTCTGTCCCCAGTAGAGGCAGCACCAAACCATCCTTGGCTAAACTTGAAAAAATTAAACAAGTTTGGATGTGGTTGATCCTGGACAGGGGACCACCAAAAATATTGCAGGCCTGTGGAAAGGGAAACATTCATCATGGAAGGAGACAGTAACAAATACTTTCTCTAACATTGCCAATTAAACAATATAGAACTGTCCAGATTGTCGCCAGGAACTGAGTGAGACATAGAATAAACTTCACCCCCCCCTTTTTTTTTCTGTTTCTAAATTCAGTTTTTATACCCCAGTAAATTAAGAGATTTTGAACAGATTAATAATCTGCAAATCTCACTATTTTACTATTTTTAATCTCTTGCATCACAAATGGAAGAAATCACTTTGATATGAACTCACACAACCATATTTTAAAGCTGAAGAAAGCAATCTGACGTTCCTGTTTCCATAATCCAGGGGTGTCCAATTCAAGGCCCCTGGGCTGGATCCGGCCCGCAATGTGGTTGGATCCAGCTTGTGGGGCTGTCCAGGTCTACCCATGTCACTTTGGCCCGGTCTACTTGTGTCGCTTTGGCTCGGTCTACCCAATGCAGAGAGGAAAGAGCAGGTCAGTGAAGCTTCGGCCCAGTCTACCTGGTGCGAAGAGGAAAGATCAGACCAATGTAGCTTTGGCCCGGTCTACCCAATTAGGCCAGCGTGGTTTTGGCCCAGTCTACTCAATGCGAAGAGGAAACATGCTATCAGTTAGCGGAATGGCATCAAGTTGGCCACGCCCATCTAGTTGGCCATGCCTACCCAGTTAACCACACCCCTGGCTCCCCGAGGCCAACCATAGCCGTGATGCGGCCGTCAATGAAATTGAGTTTGACACCCCTACCATAATCCTTTACTGTTACTTGTCCCTTAATGTCAGCTGACATTAGTGTCAGTTTTAATCTAAAACATCTCAAGGACACAAGGTCATTGGCCTCTGAATTAACAGCAGGGATGTTCTACATGTAAACTCCAACTTGATTATTTATTTGTATAGCAACTAGGCCAGAATTTAATCAACCTTGTGACTTCTGAAAAAATAAGGCTATTTATTATGTGAAACTATTTCACTTCAGCTGATTGAGATTAATTGGAATTCATATAAGCTTTCTTTTAAATAAAAACAAGTCAAAAGATTGGGTTGACCTAATGTGCAGTTGCAGCTGAATTTCAGGGACTAAAAAACAATGACAGTTCTTTTTTCATACATCCCATGGATCAAGAATTGTCAACTTTAATTCTTAATTTTACTTAAAGAAACACTCTTGGCCTTTTTCCCTTAAGAATAGATTCTTCACATTTAATCTGCTTCAATTGAAAGTTCCCAGTCTTTAGGTTATTTATCAATAATTGCTAAGGCAATACTGCGGTCAGTACTCTTGATTTCAACTCCGTTATAATCTCTTTTGTTAAGAACAGACTACAAGCTTTTGTCAGTCTTAAAATTAAATGCAAACAACTAACAATCTAATGAGTGGCAGCTCAATAGCAATAGTATTGTAAATGGCAGCACACTTGAAATGTCACTCCAATTGTTTAGCTTTTTGACTAACCCAGAACAGATCTTAGATTTTAGATTAAAATTGCATAAAAATGCAATACATCAATAAAACAGACATGACAAGTACTTTTGGTTGACTTATTGTACTAAGCTATAGTTAGCTAGCAATCTCTAGTTGAATAAACCACAATTTCTTTGGATCATACACTGAGATTTTAAAAGAATTTTTAAACATTAGGCTCAAACAAAGCAAACTACACTATAAATGTCTTAGTGTAGTGTGTGAACCCAACCTCTGTCTTCTATAATATGGATTATGAACAATTTTTCTTCTTGTTGGCCTGTTTTATTTTCAAATAAAATTTTCACTGAAAATTGTGAACTAAGTATTTGAAAAAACTAAACAGCTGGGTTTTTGTCTATGTGTGTGTGTGTGCTCCTGGATACTTTCAAAACAGAAATTTCTGTAAAAGTCTTATTATTAGCATAAAATCAGAGTTCAAAGAATCTTTTTAATCTCATGCAGCTCTAGGCCTAACTTACATTAATAATGGTAAGGGATAATGGAAATTGCAGTTCAATAATATATGGAGGCCAAATATTGCTTACCTCTAATTTCTCCTAAATCAACCTGTTGGATTTTACTTGTAAATCTGGCCTTTACATGACCTTTTGTTGCACTGTATCACTTTACTGAACAGTTTTAAATTCTCATTCTCTTCATTTTCTAATTTTGGAAAAGTAATTATATCTTTTCTTTACCATAAACAGAGGTGGTATTCAGCAGGTTCTGACCAGTTCTGGAGAACCGATAGCGGAAATTTTGAGTAGTTGGGAGAACTGCAAATACCACCTCTAACTGGAGATTTTACAGTATCCTTCCCCTGCCATGCCTGCCAAGCCCCACCCACAGAACCAGAAGTAAAAAAATGTGAATCCCACCACTGACCATAAAGGATAAACAGCTGTATTCCCCATTCTTTCAGAAGTTTTATTCAGTATCAGGAAAGTGCTAAATTTATTCCCAACAGATGGGAAAACACACAAATTTACACTTTCATTTAAGCCAAAGCAGTTGAAATTGTACAGAATTTTCTTTTATACTGTGCAGTCTTTTTTGTCATGTTTTTTGTTTCGTTCCTTTCTCCCAAAAATGCACAATGCATATCACAAGCCAGGGTTCCGAACATGCAGCTACAATTTTGAATTTTTAAAGTGCCTTTCAGATGCCCTTGCTAGAATAATTAATTATCAATAGTAACCACGTGCTGCATTACCATCACCAAAATTTGATTGCAATTATTCCACAATGGTTATCATCTAAACTATTTTCATAGCTCTTTTATCTAATCCCAGTTTGCAATGCTAACCTATATTGGTTTATTAGGCCTTCACAGGAATTCTATAGTCAGCTCAGTTCAGTGGTTCCCTAAAACACAGATAAAACTGTACCTATCAGTGAGTGAAGCGATATATACAAAACATTTTGAACTCTAGACCATCTGTTGAGAATAAATTTAGAGAGGGGAGAAAAAAAAACCCTGAGAAACTATAAACAAACTGCCCCTGCTAAACCTGTGCTAAAACTCCTTTCATTTAAAAGCCACTATTGCACTGAATTCTTTTCCAAGGACAATGGCTGTTTGGAGGGACACATTAATGAACAAAAAACATTATCAGCCATTTTTATAGCACAATCTAGTGCCAGTTTCCAATACACATTTTTCCACTGCAAGAAAAGTGGGTGGAATTAAGATTATATGTATTTTAACATTCACATTTATAGTACAAGCGCATGCCACAAGGACCTATAGAATCAACTGCAGGTGAAATGGGAAGCCACATTGCTAATTTTGTTGAAGCTGGGTTTTCTTGGCTAGATTAGTTCAAAAGCTATAGAAAATAATTCTTTGAATAGATATCATTTCATCAATAGTATTCAGTTTTGGTGTATTTTATTATTTTTTATTACAGTAAACGTGATACAATAACAATTTTAGATGCTTAGATTCATCAATCTATTGGTATGCCATCATGATTTGTAAACTATTTAAATTTCAACATGTTACCTCATTTGGTACATTCATCTTATTTTTTAAAAATGCTGCAATATCTATTTCTAGCTTGTTGAAGCTAAAAACCAGTTCAATAATTTTAGATATGCAATTTTCTTAATTTTCAGTAGGTGAAATAGAAATCTTTTTTCTTAGCAAATCCATAGTTGTTGCTATGTAGTAACAACTTACTTTTTTTTTAAAAAAAAATCCTATCTTCACATAATAATATTTAGAAGTTCTACCTTTCCATTTCTCTCTAGTATTCCACTGAAAGTAGAATGTGGGTTTACAACAAAATAGCACTGACTCAACATTATTACTTTTAATGAAGGACAAAGCTTTTTTCTAGATTCAAGAAAAGAACTGCCAAATAAGATGAAATCCTGATAAGAAGAATTCTATGGGAATTTATATGAGACTAATAGAACTACTGGATAACATAATAATTAAGACAGTATTTTTAAGCCTTTCCCAACTTTTTATAATAAAATATTTAGCTAGCAAAACCATTACTACAGTTTAGTTCTACACCTCTAGAAAATTTTTGATCCAACTAACTTATACATGAAATACTTTTAGTTGGATATGTGAATGCACCACACTTGTATTTACCATCAAATGAATATAATTGATATGGTAAGAAGCTGGAACAAAGTGATCTTATGTATACCAGAACAGAACAAATCTGTAGATGATGAAAGTAGTCACAGTTAGTCATTGTGTCAAGCCAAAATTGAGGATAGGGCTTATACCAATAAAATCACAACTCTTGGTTTATAGTACTGGTGCATATTGTACCTCCTTCCTACTACTGAGAACAAAGGCTAACTGAGGAAAAAAAATCAGTTTATCCTATTAAATTCTATATAATTTGTCCCTGTGATGACCCTTCAATACTTCTGTAGCAGTTCAGGCCCCAAATTTGGTTCTTTTTCTCTTTTCCTTCGTCCTATGCCATATTGTGCAGGGTTAGTCAGGAACATTAGCTGGTGCCACCATGTCCTCCTGGAGCAGAGGTGGCAATCCACCCATTTTAAAACAAGCATTTTAAATATTTCTCATACAAGTCTCTCCTGTACTTTCCAAATTCCTGCCACCCTCTTATGGTTACAACTAATCAGTTACATCTAAATGTTACAATTTATATCTAAATTACACAGAAGAACTATACAAGAAGGAGCTTAACATCACTGATAACCATTATGGGGTAGTCACTGACCTTGAGCCAGATATCATGGAATGTGAAGTCAAATGGGCCTTAGGAAGTCTGAACAACAATAAAGGTAGTGGAGAAGACAGTGTTCCAGCTGAGCTATTCAAAATCTTAAAAGACGATGCAGTAAAAATGCTATACTCAAGTTGTCAGCAAATTTGAAAAACCCAACAGTGATTGAAAAAGGTCAGTTTACATTCCGGTTCCAAAGAAGGGCAATTCCAAAGAATGTTCAAACTACTGCACCATTGCACTCATTTCACATGCTAGCAAAGTTATGCTCAAAATTCTACAAGCTAGGCTCCAGCAGTATGTGGACCAAGAACTACAGGCAGGATTTCAAAGAGGTAGAGGAACTAGAGATCAAATTGCCAACATACACTGGATCATGGAGAAAGCTAGGGAGTTCCAGAAAAACATTTACTTCTGCTTCATTGACTATGCCAAAGCCTTTGATTATTTTCTCTTGAGAAACCTATATGTGGGTTAAAACGCAACAGTGAGAATTGGACACAGAACCACTGATTGGTTCAAAATTAAGAAAGGAGTACAGCAAGGCTATATACTGCTGCCCTGCATATTTAACTTATATGCAGAGCACATCATGAGAAAGGTGGGACTAGATGAATCACAAGTTGGAATTAAGATTGCTGGGAGAAATATCAACAACCTCGGATATGCAGATGATACCACTCTAATGGAAGAAATTGAAGAG
Source organism: Pseudonaja textilis (assembly GCF_049901715.1). Taxonomy (NCBI): domain Eukaryota; kingdom Metazoa; phylum Chordata; class Lepidosauria; order Squamata; family Elapidae; genus Pseudonaja; species Pseudonaja textilis. The sequence goes on from NC_141992.1 coordinate 155,272,636, forward strand.
GAACTAAAGAGCCTCTTGATGCGGGTGAAGGAGCAGACTGCAAAAGTTGGCTTGAAACTCAACATTAAGAAAACTAAGATTATGGCATCCAGCCTTCTCAATTCCTAGCAAATAGATGGAGAAGAAATGGAGACAATGACAGGTTATATTTCCTTGGGCTCCAAAATTACCACAGATGGGGATTGCAGCCAAGAAATTAAAAGATGCTTGCTCCTGGGCAGGAACACTATGGCAAATCTAGGCAGCATACTAAAAAGCAGAGACATCACCCCGACAACAAAAGTGCATATAGTCAAGGCTATGGTTTTCCCAGTTGCAATGTATGGTTGTGAAAGTTGGACCATAAGGAAGGCTGAGCGCCAAATAATTGAGGCCTTTGAACTATGGTGCTGGAGAAGGCTCCTGCGAATTCCTTGGACTGCAAGGCAGTCAAACCAGTCAATCCTAGAGGAGATCAACCCTGACTGCTCTTTAGAAGTCCAGATCCTGAAGACGAAACTCAAATACTTTGGCCACCTAATGAGAAGGAAGGACTCACTGGAGAAGAGTCTAATGCTGGGAACAATTGAGACAAAAAGAAGGGGACGACAGAGAATGTGGTGGCCTGGATGGAGTCACAGAAGCAGTTGGCATGAGCTTAAATGGACTCCGAGGGATGGCAGAGGAAAGGAAGACCTGGAGGACATTGTCCATAGGATTGTGATGGGTTGACTAACAACAACAAATGTTACACAATAGCAACTGCTTGTAGGATGTGGAATTATTTGTGGGGGGTGAGCAATCACAGATTCTATCTGCTACTACAAAGAATATATTAGCTTTCAAAGTACTGGGTTCAGGACTCTTAGAAATTCATAGAATGAAATTCAGAATGGTGCTTGTTTCAAGTGATTTCTTGGATGGAATCTAAGATATTAGCAACTGCTATCCAGGGACCACTTCGTTCTACCAAAAAATGTCAGTGGGAGAAATCAACAGTATTTTAAATGACAACATAATCACACAGCTATTTTGTTGTCCAAAAATATTTTTTTTTAAAAAAAATATGGTAGGTATCTGGTGAAACAGTTAAATCTTGTGAGACCCTGATGTCCTGATTCTTGTGTAACCTCATGAGATTGTGGCATTCTTGTCTGCAATTCTCCAGATGTTGCTATTTTGGGATTCACAAACACTATCCATGTCTCCTGCAGATAGTTTGGCACCTATGGATGTAGCACTGATAATTCTTTTTCTATGAAACAGTAAGGCTTTTTTGTTTTTGATTTACAACTGTTATTTTAAATTTGATACATACAGAGCAGTTGCTTCTTTATGAGGCTAAAAATCTATAGCTTTCTAACTATCCTTATTGGAGAAGGGAAATGGAATGTCCAGATTTTCCAAATCCACACTATAGGATGGTTGTAGAAAATGTTCCATGCACAAACCATTTGAGGCATAGAACAGCTGGCTTTGGGGAGTCTGTGCCCAAACCAAAACATACATATTTCAGATCATATTGTCTGTCTGTGTTATGAAAAATCCAAGATAAGGACTTTTGTCAGTGATAGCACGTGCAAACTTCCGTCCTGGCAGTAGTTTTGTGGGAGGAAAGGGAAGCTGAAAACAAGATGCCAGACCACGCAGGGGACATGCAAAAGCACTCCAGGATCATTATGAGTATTGTTCAAACTGAAACCCTATAAGAACCAAAAATGTTTCAGGTTTTGAACAGCAGCTGATCAGACAGAGTTTGGTAGAACTTCCAAAATCCAATGATTTATTTGGGGTTAAAAACACAAAAAGTATTTTCCAATTTATATACCTCCTTTACATGCTTTAAAGTTCTCAGAAACAACTGAAGAGGTACAGTTTGTGATCTGACTACATATATTTTTTTCTTCTGATCCATCTTTCTTCACCCCTATTCTCAGGAAGCATCGTAGAACTTCACGGAAACCAATAGATTGGAGCAATTTGGCTAATAATTAGTATCTAATGAATAATATATTTTATGCCCCACTCTATACAAACAGAGGAAAAGCAAAATACCTGCAATTCTGTTTGAAAGAAGAACTTCTGTGGGCATTGTGTGCAGTCGTAGATCTTGTCTTCTTGCCCATGGGCTGAAAAAATATGTTGCTGCAATTTGTTGGCTTGAACAAATACTGGAAACATTAAAAAGAAGAATGTGAATTTTTTGTTATACATTGAGAGATTTTTTTCAGTGAACATTTCCTCATTACTCACAGCAATTGCAAAGGGTACAATTATCAAAGAACCCTGTAATTTCTGATTATACTGTTGCTATAATAGGCACCAGCCATGATTATTCAGCTCGACATTCAAGTCTTAATTTTCTTTTCTATTCTTTGTAAAGAGCCATGCTTATATGTCTGGTAAAAACATAATCAAATAACACTTAAATCACAAACATTTAGAATTGTACCTTTCCCATTTTACCACGACAATTTAAAATTAAATCATACCCCACTAAAATTCAACATTAAAAATCTTGCTACTGAAAAATTTGGAAGTAATAGATTCTAAAGCCTGCTTTGTGCATTTGTAGTTGATTCTATCCTGTATTGAAATGTGTTAATGTATTGAACCAATTCTGTAGAGAAATGTATTAATGTTAAAAATTATATCCCACAGCTATATTGGGGCAATATCTGTAAATGTGAATCAGAACTACAGGTAAATTCTCTTTGGATACTTTAAGATCAACACTGAGTACACACTGAATGCAAAGGTTTCAATAATATAAACATGTTCAATTTTAATGACTACAAACAAGGCCCTAAGACTGTGTAACAGTTTACCTAGGAGACATAGTATTAATAATTAAATTGTATATGCCAGAGGCAGTGTTTGGGTTGGCAGAACTGACTTCTGATGGATGCCTGGTGCACTGTGACCTAAAAAAAGTTTGCATATACAATATTAATTTGTATAGGCAGAGTAAGGATTTATTAAAGATGCTGGCATTTAACTTTGACTCCATTCCTAATCATTAAAGTAATTCTAATTGAATGCCAACAAAAAAAGAAAGAAAGAATTAGAACAGGGTTCTTATGATTCATACATTTTAATCACATTTTTCATGTTAAAAAGTATTGGATTCCATTTTCCATATAAAATTTATATTGGTGATTCTCAGTTCTTGTTAATATTCTGCACATTGTATAAATTTAATAGCATATTACTCCTAAAACATCATTGTCTATCATTAATGTGCTGTATCTATTTACCCCACCAGCAAAAAAAGAAGAAGAAAGAAATTGTTATTTTCAACATACATATTGGAATAAGAGTTTCAATACTTTGAACACATTTTATAAAGCCTGTAGCTGAAATGTTGTTCTTGATGTTATTTGGGAAATCTATTTGTGGAAAGAAACAGAAATAGGGTTGTTTTTCTAACGTTTTATTACACAGCCAAAACTTACACTTTAGAATCACAAATGGTATTAAAAGTTGCCTACAACACACTTTAGATAAAAATATAGCATATAAAATCAACATTAATGACTTTTGTCTACATGTAGAAAATGTGGAAAACAAAACAAAAACTCTACTGTGGGAATTACCAAACCAGCATGGTTGACAGGCACAATGTTGAAAACAAAACTAGCTTCAAACCTTATTAGAGCAACCTGTGTGCTCACAAGTAACTAAATGTTATAATACAGAGGAAAAATGTTTAACTCGTAAGTAGGAGGCAATAATTAGAAATAACAGCAAGGCTTGCCTCTGTTTTATTGGGAAAAGTGCTGCCAAAGAACAAGAAATAACATTTTGGGGGTTTTCTTCTCAATGTAGAAATAACACTCCTGTGAATGGCATCCTATTGATGATATACAGCTGTGCAGGCTGCTGACTTTACTCTTTTAGAAAACAGATCCTGCATCGGGACACTGTATTTAAATTGTAAAGTTCAATGGCATTACTGCTATTAGAAAAAAATGTTTTTATGCTGCCCTTACATTATTAGATTTCCAATTATAGTTTTAGGTTATGTTTCATCCAAAAAATCTTTGTGTTTCACACTGTGCAAGAGACCTGCTCTTAAAGGAAGTGGATCTGTAAAAAGCTGACAGATGGGGTTTTTTTCCCACTAGAATGATATGTGATTTGAATGAGTCCCTATTCTGGTAGCACTGACTATTGTAGGGAGGAGCTGTGGCATGGGATTAGTTTGGTTGCAGAAGGAAAAGTTAGTGGACGATTTGCCGTTGGGTAGACTGAAAATAATCTGAAAGTAAGGCAATTTGGAGGATGCAGTAATCTAGATCGAAAGGGTAATATGTACTCAGTTATGATTTACTGAATAAAGCCACAAATGCATGCTTATCACTGGGTAACAGCAGCATGCATTATATAGTGCTTAAGCAAGAAAGATTTATTTTCATATATTTCAATAGAGTGACTCAGCTGCAAGTCATTATGCTGACTACTCATAATGAATCAACATGCAAGCTGTACAGGCCCAGATAGCCCTGTGTTGTTTGTGTTGCATTTAGATGTATTTGATCAACATTCTTTAGTCTGGTGTAGGAATCCACATACAGTACGTCAAGAGTACCCTATTTGGCTTAAGCCTGGAAGTCTATGATACTGGTACAATGATCATTTAACTGACAATCAATAGGATTGTGTTTTAGAGCATGATGTCAAATCTTTTGGCTTGTCTGGGCTGCATTGAGTGAAGAGAATTGTCTTGGGCCGCATATAAAAATATAACATAGTTAATGTTTACTATCTTGGAGGCAAGAATTACTAGCTGTCCAGAGCTGCATGTGGCCTGTGGGTCACAGGTTGGACACACCTGTCTTAGAGTATTGCGCTGAACTGATACCACTAGTGATAGTAAATGACAGGATAAGAGCCCACTTGTACATAGCAGATGTATTCTCCTTCATTCCTAACTTCTGCAAAAATAGTCACACATTTATTTCAATAACAACCATTACGAGTTGTAGTGAGGAAACATCAGTGCCATGCATACCCCAACTATAGTCATACTCAAAACATGTGTAGACTATTTTTATGTACAGTATGTATATATTTATTTATATCCTGCCTTTATTATTTTGAAAAATAACTTATCTAATTTTCCTTTCTCCTCCTATGTTCCTCACAATAACAAACTTGTGAGATGAGTTGGCTGAGAGTTATACTGGGCCAAGGTCACCCAGTTTTCATGACTCAGGTGGACTAGAACTCATGCTTTCCTAGTTTCTTGCCTAGTTACACTAGACCAGTGGTCCCCAATCTTTCTGGCTCCACGGACCAGCAGAAGCAATGGTGTGGGTGTGGGAAAGGGGATGGTTTCATGCATGCAATCTAGTTCCCATGCATTTGGGGGTTGGGGACCTCTGCAAACTTGTTTGTTTTTTTCACCTGAGAATATCAAATTATTTTCACATATACTGTATCATATACTGCTTTAAAAACTCTTATTTTAAAAACAGACATTAAAGTACGTACTGACTCTAAGAAAAAACCAGTAATAAGGTACAAAGTTACTAAGATTTGGGCAAGAAAAGGTAAAGTAAGACTTTTTTCAATTAACAGTCTCCTGCTGATCTCACTGTTAATATGAAAAACTAACCATTTATTTTCTCCATATTTTCAATAAGTAATAAATTGTCTTGGCAGTTTATCAGTTTTTCAAGGGTGGTTGTGATCCAGAAACGTAACAGTCTCTGTAACTTTACCAAGCCAGCCAAATATGTGACATGCAGGAATGCAGTTATGGAGGCAAATTAGCAGAAATACTCCTCTACTCTCACCCAACGTTTTGAATAAGCAGAAGAATCTGTTACATAGCAAGAGGATCCCATCTCCAAATCCCATCCTACCAATCAGATAAAAACATATTTTGTGAGAGAAATGTTGAAAAGATAGAATCCTAATGTCAATAGTGTGGCATAAATGTTATCGCTGAGGAATATACATGAGTCAATTAAAGTCAAGTTGCACAATGAATGAGTCCTATCAGAGTACTCACCTGTAAAACAGACTGGACACTTGAAGGTTCCTCCCATTCCTTCAAAACTGTGCTCTATTAGATGGCACTGCAGTTTGGCAGGAGAATCAAATGTCTGGTTGCACAACTTGCATTCATGATTTAGTCCTTCATCTGATGGGGTGAAATTGGAGAAAATGTATTTTTATTGGTTACACTTGCCCTCTAAAGTTTTGTCAAAAATACAGGACACTTAGCAAGAGAATAAAGCAATGACAAATGATAAATATCACATACTAAACAACTTTCCATGAAGTACCCTACAGCAACCCCTTCTTTCCCCAAATCTGCTGTTATTAAAACATTTGCTTGCTACCAACAATTAGAAGGGGACATACAGTAAATGCAACTAGATTTAATAACATAAATGTAGTTGAACACAACTGATAAAACAAAAGTGTGCATATGCAGCCCATTTTAATTAATTAATTAGCTAAGTAGACCTAAATAATTAGATAATTATCTAGGTGCCCTTGATTTGGTTGTTTTTCTCCAGCAGAGTCTACAGTAGAATAAGGGTAGATATTAAGGTTTTCTTTTGGCAGCAATCATTCTATTATAAACAGGTTAGGTGAATAAAAATTGCCACATTTTGGATGCTACAACATGAAGAGAACTCATATATGTTTACTATCTGTATACAACTATAACATTCATGTTTATTTGTTTGTTTGTACTTTCAAGTTGTCCTGAACAAAGCATTATTCTTCAACAATTTCTGAATCAGATCTAACACCTGCTTACTTAAAGAATGCATTAAAAAAATCTGGGACCCATTACTCCTGTGGAATTAAAATTAAAATTGTTCAGACCAATTTATTTGCAATGTTGTGGGTGTGTTGCTGTCCCCATGGTGATGGGATTGTGATTTTTGATGCGCTCTGTCAGCTTCCCACAAGCAAAGTCAACAGGGAAGCAGGGAGGAAGTCAGAAGTCATTCCTTTCTCACTGCTTTTGTGCCCACCCTTGGCTGTTCTATATATCAGTTTAGGTAAATAAACACTGACTTATTATTGAAGTTCATTTGCCACCACAATTATTTTATTTATGTATGATACATACTCTTCTTAAAGGATCACAGGACCATCTAGCATTGGGTTAAAAATATATATATGGTCAGCCTAAAATTTAATGTTCATTCTGGTCACATCAGATTGTATTACCTATGCCTCAAAGGAAGACCCAATGAGAAAGCAACCAGTTGTTTAGTTTTTGTTAAACTACAAAACTACTGTGCAGAAAGTTCATCTAAAGCAACAAGCAAGTGTCCAGGTATCTTTCCTTTCCTACCTTATTTTTGTATTGTATTGTATTGACAGGATGTTACACTTTCAACCATGTAACTTCTTGTCAGCTGCACAGACCATGATTATAGTGCATGTGAAATAATTCGGGGTTTCTATTTTTATTTAGATACTACCACAAACATATCATGCTAATGTTTACTTTCAATAAATAGTAAGGTTTCTGTATTTTAAAAATTGCATGGTACAATAGATTTTTATCCTGAACATGAAAGTCTGCATTATCTTTGAACTGGTTTTCTCCTCCCCTTATTAGTAACCATCTTACTGAGAGTCTCAGGCGTCTTTTCATCCCCCCCCCCACCCCAGCTAGAGGCATTCCAAGTACTACCAAATTGATCCTAAAGCCTCCCCCACTCTCAGCTGCAGGCCCTTGGTGCCCTTTCCCCCTCCCTGTTCATCCTGGGTCTAGCATTAGTCTTTCTTCTCAGCAATGTTGCAAGATCCTTTTCTTCCACTATGGGAACAGTGATTGGTGGTCCTACTTAGAAACAGTTGCTAGCTAAAATGCAGCTCCCAGCTCTTTTGTACAGGGTTCAAATTCCCTCAGCCTATCTTAGAAAAGGTCCTCCTCTGTGTCACTATTGTGTTATATCTATAGTTCGGTTTTACAGGTAACATTCATTAGCCAGTTAATAATAGAAACACATGCACACTCACAAAATGACTACCCCCTAGTACATCACTCTAGTATATTTCAAGTTATCTTATTATACTAAATTGTCCCATCATATAAGTAAAGTAACCCAGCCTTCCATGACAGACTTCCAAGAAACGATGAAAAGATAGGAGGTAACAATAAAATTAAGTATGGCCTTCAGTTTATGATTTTATTATATGTTGCCCAGTGTTATTTCATGTGAAATTGGTAATTGTATAAATTTGACAAACAAATAAACTATCTAATCCCATTACTGAGCTGTTCTCCCAAACTATGACAAACTCACACCAAGACAAGTTATTAGATCTCTGATGTTTTGGCTCACAATGACTGGAATTTATCCTTAATACAAAGAGGCATAATTAGTGTAAATTTACTGCTGTCTGGTGTACCCGTTCCCTTATTCCTAACAACAATATCAGAGATGGTTTAGCTAAAAGAACTACACAGCTACATATGTGCAAAAACCCTGCTGATGTTTAATATTTTGAGCCAGTGAGAGCCATTATATTAGCAGTCAAAGAACAGATTTGTGTCTTTGATCAGAAATTGTAACTTTCTGCAGAAAGGAAGACTACTGCTAAGTCAGAAATAGGAAATTGTGAATATTTTGATGTACCCATGTGACCAAAGAAACTAACTTGTTTTTTCTCCAGTCAGTAATCTAGATCAGTTGGGGAGCAAAATCTCTCCCACTGACCAGGAAACAAATCCCACAAAATTAATAGTTTTACTTTGGAATAAATATTTGCAGCAGAGGGTTTGGGTTTCTTTTTTTTTTTTGGAAAGTTTAGTTGCACCAGCAGATTCATGAAATCCAAAACAGAAATGGTATGTGAAAGGCTGCACTTCCTTTTGGTTGCCTGAATTTGAATGATATTTCAAAATATACTTCCTAGCTGAGAAAAAGAAATGTGCTATGCTTGCTGAGTACAGTGCATTCCTTGGTAACTCATATCCCCATAAATCCATTGATTTTATTCTTATAATTTTGAATGTTAATTCTTGATCAAGCCAAATGTCTGATTTAGGTCTCCAAAAACAGTTATCACTAGCTATTTTGGAAGATGGCAGAATTATCCAATTGTCATGTTATTTACAAACATTTATATTTGAATATACCAAACTATTCCCTCATGGCATAAGCAACATTATGCAAAAACAAAAGAAAAGAAATAACAGCAAAACAGAAAGGGAGTAAGAAATAGCGGCTGAAAAAAAAATCAAAGGCATGTGATATGAAAAAAGGAAAAGAAAAGTGCATAGATAAATCTAGTTTATACCAACACCATTCAATGTTCTGTGTACCTTACTATTTTTTACAACAAAGTTGGCAGAAGCAAACATTTGTACACAACAATATAAATGTTTATTTCTTTCAACAAATATTCACTGCTTACAAAAGGACACAATGCTACTCACTACATTTTTTCAATATAGCTTAAAATTTCTCACTACATTTTTCCATCTTCAGTAAGTTCTGTGTCATTGCATATTTTTAGGGAGGAAAATCTCTCTTAAATTGGTCTCTGAATTAGGAGGGAGGGAAGAATCCCACTTAGACTGCTATGTGAATTATATCAGGCATTACAGTATTTTATTTATTTGATTTGTTAAATGTATTTTCTGCTTATGTCACTGCGGGGCTACTCTAGATGGCTTATAATTCACAGACCCTTCCCAAATATTTGGGTTGATACATTTTAATTAAGGAGAGAAAAAAAGTAATCTCAATTTTAGATCTATCTCAAAGTGAACACAAGCAATGGAACTTTCAAAAAAATTGCCAAATTTTTGCAAAACACTTGCATCGACTGACAAAATTATTACTCATGAAAATATGTATTCCTCAGAAAAAGTACTACCAAACTGCCTGTTTATGCCTATGGAAAAATCAGGAATTTTTATGGGTACTGCTTTCTCAAATTTGCTAGTGTGAATTGCACATTCAAATTTTATATTTCAGATATTTTTTGAAGTCCAATGTACACATCATTTTTTAATGGAGGTTCCAAGGTAATTTTCCAGTTAATATATGGTTGTATGCCTAAAATAGGCATCATCAGTATAAAAGTAACACCTAATATTGTCTGAATAGGAGAATTCATGAGAAAATAAACAACATATGTTGACCAAGAAAAGAAGAATATTGTTCAGGTTTACTTCCCTCCCTTGTCCTGTTTTTCAGTTTGGGGACAATCTATGAATACAACATCTTCATATTCATGGTAATGCTGAAAAAAACCCAGCATATAGCCATGATTAAAAACATATGTTTGAATTCTGGTTTCCATTAACTTTGTGGGAGATAAAATTGAATGTCAAAGCTTGCAGGATCCTGTTGATTTCTATGGTTACGAAAAGGAGCCCCAAAACATTATATCTGCACTACACCTCAATGGATAATTTAGAAGAAGTTTGTTCTCCTCCTTCTCCTCCTTAATACTATCAAACAGACCAGGGGTCTTCAAACTTGACAGCTTTAAGACTTGTGGACTTCAACTCCCAGAATTCCTCCTCCAGTCATGTTAGCTCAAGAATTTTGGGAGTTGAAGTCCACAAGTCTTAAACTTGCCAAGTTTGAAGACCCTTGAAATAGACTCTTCCACTCTAATGCCTTCAAGATGAGAAGACTACTATCAGTCTGGAAGGTGCTTGTTAGTTGAAAACTGTTATAGAGATATAATGGGAGGTGCTGTAACCTATAGGAAATTATGTGAACTGTTAAAAATGTATCACTTGTGTTAAGGCTATTAGTTAACATCGTTTATGCTTTTAAGGTCTTTTTTTTTTCCCTTGACTTTTTGTATTCCATTGCATGTATTGATAAATCCCTTTCAAGAGCATTCCTATGGAATTGATGATCATATATCACGTAAATGCTTTCTGGATTGGTAATGGTGCCATGATAGTAATAGCCCTGAAATGTAGATGGTCCAGAGAAAGTCGACAGAATCATTGTCTCAAAATGTCCTAATTTTCAATCATGTTAATTTTTAATTTTGAAGCACCAATTTTACATTGATCCATTTGGGTGCTTCTTGTAGTTTTAAAACTGGAAAACATACATTGATAACTGCACAGAAAACCTTAATATCTGAACATTTAATATAGAAACATTGAACATCCTATCAGAAATAAACAGACAGACACCAGAAGGCTACTTTGATTATTTACAGTTGTGAGAAATTTGAAGTGTCAGAAACATCATTTCAAGAGGTTATTCTCCTCTCGTACATCCACTTCAAACTACTTTTTTCCAACAAATTTACAAGGAAAAAAAATCCAAAAGCACTGAAGAGCTTTAAAAAAAAATCAATCAGAATAATCTAATCTTTAGAAAGGTGGTAGATGATAGTAATTTGAAAATACTGTCTGACTCATTTATGAAAGTAAGATTTAGAGTCAATTGATTTAATAACCATTAAAATCTATGAAGGATTTAACAGATTGGCAGAGCCCTGTTTTTATTAGGAGTTATAAGTATGATTTTATGAAATTTATAGACAATTACCTCTCGGGATTAAGTTACAAATTAGATATTTACCAACTACTATAGACCTAATTTATACAACAGTTTTCCCCACCATAAACACAATTGTTTTTGAAGTTGCCTCAAGGAAGATGTCCAAGAACATTTTTAAGTAGGATTTGTATCAAGCTGTCAAAATGACGGATCATCAGCATCATCATCTCATCATTTATGATCATAATAATATGCATTGCTGGAGCACATGCTGACTTAGAACTCTATGCATGAAAATCGCTATTTTCCAAATAAAATGATGCATTATATTACTAGGGTACAAGTTGCATTTACTATGCAAATATGGAGTTTCTTCTGGTTGCTGTGCCTAATATTACATTTCCAAGTGTTGTGGTAGGGTGGAAGTAAAGCCTCTTGTGAGGTCTCTAATGAAAAAAAAAATGAAATAATGGGCAAAGAGAACTTCCTATCCACACTGTCATAATCAGATAGTGGTAGCTGAAGCAGATCGTTTCCAACTCTTTGCTGCTTTTTCTGTCCTAACCAAACAATATCACTACCCATCAATGCTCTAGACATGTCTCTTATCAAGTTTACTTCGCTTACTGCTAACAACTGATTGCTGTGAGTCTATTTAGTGAGAGCCTATTTCATTCTTATTAAGGCAAAACAGCTGAAGTACTTAATTACTTTTTGCATGACAATGTCCTTGAGCCACGTTCTTATTCTATCCATAGCACAGGGGATATAGATACAGGTGAAACTCAAAAAATTAGAATATCGTGCCAAAGTTCATTTATTTCAGTAATGCAACTTAAAAGGTGAACCTAATATATGAGATAGACTCATTACATGCAAAGCAAGATAGTTCAAGCCGTGATGTGTCATAATTGTGATGATTATGGCTTACAGCTCATGAAATGAACTTTGGCACGATATTTTAATTTTTTGAGTTTCACCTGTAGTTGCAGAGGGAAAGGTTATGTATGCTGTTCTATTATCATCCTATCTACATAATCATGGTTTAAATCATGATCCCTTTCTCATGGGAATCAAACTGTCTGTTGATTGTTTGCCGGAATGACAAATATGTTAATTTAATCTTCTTTAGGTTGTCCCAAATTCACCCAGATGGACAATACAATTCTTTAAAAGACCTAATATAAAAATTAACAAAGTCTGAAAACTTCCAACATATGCTCATTGTTCTTTGATTATAATAGGCCTTCTGTCATTTACAATTTCTCAAGTCCCATTATAAGAAATAAAGAAATAAAAATGAAGAAACCAAACTAAAACAATTCATGATATAGCAGTAAGGAAATGGGAATGCAAAAATCAAATATACAGCTGGAAATTGCTGAGGGAAATGTTTAAATTACTTCAGGAATCTGCTACTGAAAAACGATAAGACCAAAATTTTGTAGGCTTACTGGACACAGTCCAAAGGGGTAATAACTACAAAGGAAAACTTTTATAACTCTATTTAACATATAGAAGGTCAAATGTGCTAAATAACAAGGAATTAAAATAGTTCTGTAGAAACTGCATAAAACTAGCATACCAGCAGTAAAATTATTGCTACAGTCTATGGCAGGACTGTCAAGCTTGCGGTCCATGGGCCGGATGTGTCACGCACTGGCCATGCCCATTCCCGGTTAGTGAAGTCACAATATGTCATGTTTGACCTCCCTGGTCTATAATGTATACGTTGCTACAGGCTATAAACTACTGTCATACAATGAGAAAAAGGATATCCTTGAATATGGAAGCTGGACCATTACATTCTACTTATGATGATAGCTTTTTTATATATAAAGACTTCTTTCTCTAACATAAAAGAAACATTTTCACATTTATGCTTTATCACAGCAGTCTGAAAATCACATCACATATACATTTTCTGTACATTCATCTCTGAATTAATAAGAACATAAAGAACTTCTATGCCAACAGATCTGTATAAACTAACACTGTCTATTCTGACTGTCAAGACATTTTGAGACAGAGATGTCACTTGAACTCCTTTCTAACTGGAGACATCAGGAGTCAAATACGAGAACTTCTGCAAGCAAGCCATGTATTGCATCACTGAGCTGTGGCCTTTTCCCAAGAAATGCCATGCTGAGGCACACGAATGTTAATTCTAGTCTAGCATTCTGTCCTCTTAACGGCAGAAAGAAGATGTCAAAGGGAACATCTTGTAGGGAATCATCTTGATTGCTTCCTCTATTGTTAGCTTTTAGTTGTTCTGGTAGTCAAAAATATCTTAAGAGGGAATTGGACTAACATTGCAAAGCTATACTATTCTGCTTCTATTATATTTTATGGAATATAATGGAAATGATTGTATATGTTTTTCCACATTAAAAAAAAACTGGTTCAATTTTGTGATTAATATGATTTCTGCTCCTCCCTTTCTTTATAAAAAGTTCTAATAATTTAAGTGCAATAAATGGAAGTTCTTTTCTATCAGTTCTATTAAAGCTGGACTTATAGATGTACCTAGACAAATGCCTGAGGCAGCAAGTGTGGGTGGTAGCAGTTTTGCTTTGGCAGCAGATGGAATGGACTTCCCACGGTGGAGTTGCTAATTTATATCTTCCACTTGCTATTTTGAAACCTTAAATGACAAAGGGAAGGGATGCTACAGAGAAGTAAGAAATCGTTGTTCCAGAGAACAGGGATGATAAAAGTTGTGGAAAGGGGCAGGAGGAGATCCCAAGGGGCTCAGGTTTGTACATGTTATCATAGTATAGCAGCTGATTGGCAGCTGGTGTGGAAAATAGTCCTGTGTTTGTTCATAGAAACTAAAGAGATGATCTTACATTTTTCTAGCTCTATGACTGGGTGCACAACTCAAGGTCTATCTCTAGGCAAATGATTTATTCCATGGTGTAGAAGCAGATGAACAGTGCCATGGGAAAATGTCCTGGTTATATCAATAACTGTTATCTATTCTCAATATTTCAGCCTTCTTTGTGAATTCTGGCCAGCTATTTTTCTGGTTCAAGGGGAAAAAATAATTTGCAGTAGTCTGACTGTGGTTAAAGCTGCTATCAATATGCATCCATGCTGGTGTGGAGAGAGGGCACAATTAAACAAAAAGAACCCAAAAGACAGAATACCCAGAGAAGTCCTATTCTATAGACCCACTTAGGGTCTTCCTTCTGACTACATAACAATGTTTGTATGCCAAGGATGACAAGAAAAGTCACCATTAACCTCAAGAAAGCCTAATGCTGTTTGTGACTGAGTTTTCTTATTTACTTGACCCTTAATAAAGTGACACATTTATGAAAAACTGGCAATTTGAGATAATTAGTTTGTGAAAATTAAATCTGGCCAGCTATCCAGGGTAACAAGTAGAAAGTTTATCTTGGAAAGCAAATCCCCACCCCCTCCACAAAAGTAAGAAAAAGTCCTATGATTTGTTAAGGTCAAAAAGTTTAACTAAAATATAGAAACTGGACATACTGAGGCCTAGTATGTATCTTTTATGAACCAATACATTTTATACAAAGGCAATGAACAAAACACATCAGTATTAAATGTTTGCCCTGCTGTTATTGCAGAATGTATGTAACATATATTCATCATTCTAGGCTGCCATGAGCTGGCATAGAACTGGCAGCAAGTTTAATGAAATGGATGGATGGATGAATGGATGGATGGCTCGGGCTGATATTGTTTGGGCTCTGAAGCAGAGCAGACCTAATTAGCATTTGGATTGGAGACTACCCAAGCTATACCCTAGACCACTGCATTGAAAAATATTCCAGAATGTTGCAATAGAAGACACTTCTATAACATTCCCAATTAAAATGCATAAACACATCAATGAAGTCATCAGGAGTTAAGTCTCAAAGGAAACATACATGAAATACCCTGTTTCTCCAACAATATGGCCTCCCCCAATAGGAAGTCCCAGCATGTTTTATAGGCATGAAATGAAATTAAGCCCCTCCCCCCAAATTAAGGCCTATATTAATACATGCGAAATGGGGGGGGAATGGTGGTGGGGGCTTGCCGTTAGGAAGTATTTTGTTGCACACCCGGATATGGTGCTGCCTGCATTGACCCCGATATGAAGTGCCCCACCAATACTGAGGTCAACATCCAAGCCATCGCTGCCCACCCGCCCGAAGATGCAAGGGGGGGGGGAATTAAGTCACCCCCGAAAAGACGGCCAAGCCATTTTTTCGGGGCTCAAAAAAAAAAAAAAAGACCCGGCCTTATTATATGAGAAACACGGTAGTGTACAATGATTCTTTCTCCCTTGCTGATTGGCTCCCATGTTACATGAGTAACATTGGTGCTTCAGGATTATGGATTGTATGGATCTCTTTAAAAAGAGTGCTACTATACAAAGTATTCAATCATTCAGAAGACCCTGATGATTTTGGATTTTGAATACTACTGCTACAACTTGAAGCCATTCTGTACAGATATGAAAACCTCATTTAAAATCTAATGCAGGGCATAGATCCTATAATGATAAGATATTAGGCTACATGGAGAATTAAATTAATGTAAATTACTACATTAATGTATTAAATTAACAACTACATTAATACATCAATACAAATTTAAATGTAATTCTTTTGCAAAACATATTAGATATCACAGTTGTATGATATGTTCATAATTCCATATAACAATTATTTGGCTACTTTACAGAACTGCAAAAGCTAAGTGTAAGTAGGTATTGCCTCATGTTCCAGTTTCTAATTGTGAGCTTAGACACCTTAACCTCTATTTCTCTCTGAAATAACACTTCCTTGTTCTGCCTTTGTATATAATACACACAACTACAATGAAACGAGCAATAAAAGACTGCATACCGCACATCCGTGTTAATAAAAGTTACATTAATTTTCATGGAAAATGTAATTTATTCAAAATCAAAACACTTTGGCTTATTTTAAAGCATTGGTTCTCTTAATTTTGAAAGCAATTCTTTGTTGTTTTGTCAACTATAAATTTGTTTTAAAATTGGTCAACTTGCAAGATATAGCTTTCTCTAATTGTTTGAGGTTAAATACCTACTAGTATTGCCCACCTGTCTGGGAATTCTGGAACTGGTGGAAGTACTGGTATATCTACCATCGAGTTCTACACAGAAAAAACACAAATTGGTAAAATTGAAAAAAGATACTTTATGGATACTTCATGCAGCATAAAGAAAACACTACCCTTTGTCAGATCTAGGGGAAACACTTTCTAAACTGATCCATGTAGTTAGTATGAATTCCATATTATACTGGATCAGCTATGTAAACTGCGTACAACACATACTTCTCTCTATCAAGATATGTTTCTTGAGGAGACACAAGAAAATCGCTAAATAGCGGCCTGCAGAAGACATCAGATGATCACACAGAAGTACCCTTGGAAATTCTTTTTGTCTTTCTAAACATTGCACATTAAATATGTGAATAAAGTTGACACAGAATTATTGATAAGAGTCAGCATACACAGTGTAGTATATCAAAACACAAAGTCTAGCATAAAGTTGCATTGTTTTATTGCCTTTTTCTTGCATTGTACCTTTGGCTGTACAGGATATATAAACAAATGGAACAAACTGGTTATATTCATTAAAGCTTTCAGGCAACAACAGAACATCATTGGAGCAATTCTTACTTTTAGACTCTATTTTGCTTATTACTAGAATGTTATGCCTTTGTGGTCATTCCCACATGATGCTCCAGTAATATGCATCACATCTTTGCTTATGAAATCCTTTAAGAAAAAAAAATGTCACTAGTCTTTAATATAAGCACCTAATGAATCTGCTGGGGCATGTTTTTCTGTGATTGGTTCCTGAATTTAAACAATAAGGTTTAAATGCTTTTTGACATGATCAAGGAAATTCATACAAGTCTCTCGTGGTACTGAACTTACTTGAAAATTTCATTCATATGTTTTGGTGACTTAAAAATTAACTCAGATATTCCTCCATGGTTTATTATTCTAAATTCAGTAGAATGTACCGTATCTTTAATGTATTTAAGATATTGTCACATTAGCAGAATAATGTAGACAGGGAAAGCAATATTGTCATATTAGCAGAATAATACAGACAGGGAAAGTGACTTTTCAAAGTATGCCAAATGGATACATAGAAAAAACTGTTTTATTATTTCTTAAAATGGGGAGAAAAAAAAGATAAAAGTCAAAGTTGCCTTAAAGGTATACCTCAAAGTTATCTAAGGTTTAAAACTGAGATCCTTCTCATAGGTTGTCTGAGTTTATTGCCTGCATAATAGCATTATATCATGAGAACCAAAAGGATGTTTTCACATGTCATTTCAAATTGAGATTACAATCCCAAAATAATAATGTTATCCTTAAATCTTGCCTTTCCTCCAAAGTTTCAAAGTGGCTTAGTTAAGGATTGTGCTTCATTTTTCCCAAACAGTATCAACTTATCAAGTAAGTTGGAGTAGAAGAGGGAAGGGAGAGAAAAAAGAATAAAGGAAAAAATATGTCCAAATTTACCCAGGGACTTTGAATAGCTGAGGGTTGACATCAGCTGGGATCCTTCCAGTAATAAACCAACGCCCTAAGTATAATATTATTGCCTTAACTCAGAACCAATATTTTGGTTTAAAAACTATCCCATATACACCTATTGATTTCAGTGGGATTTATTATAAGACTGAGATGTGCATCAATCACCAAAGCTGGGATCATAACTGCTTCTCTCGTGCTCTAAATGTCCCAGTGTACCATGAAAATCCACTCCTGAAACAGAACTCAATATATTGTGCTTAGGGATATAGCAGGAAGAAAGGGAATCACTGAAAATTAATAATTATTATTTGTGTTTGCAAATTATCATCATGAACCCAAGTTCATTTTGTCTGTTCGCATCTTTTACCTAAAGTTTTCTCAGACAGAAATTTAATGACTAACAGTTGGTTATCATTTAATTTAAAAAAGTATGGACTTATTCGCATGGGCTACATCTGGCTCTTATACTTGGAGAGAAAATAGGAAAACACAATTCAGTCTTGGTATTTTTTCCCCTAGAGGTAGTGCCTGTCATTGAAAATTTAGATTATTGAAAGAAATGCATCAAAACTGTGTTTTAATAAATCAAATGGAAAAAAACAAAAGTGACTCAGTTTTTCAAACTGATTCAGATCTTATTCATATTTTTCTATTATTCAGTGCATCATAATCTATTAATATGTTACTGGTGTGGGTACTCATTTATTAAAAAAATAAAATCATGCTTCTAGCTAGCCAGCCTTCAATATTATTTTTGTTATCTAATCTTGCTTTATAATGCCTACATATAGTTCAAGACATGTGTGGGAAAAAAACACAAAAGGAATTGCTTACATAAGAGAATCCAGATGACCGGGGCATTTATAGTATCTCTAAATTTGTAGAGATAGTCCTTGTTTAGTGATCACAATTGGAACCAGCAACTCGATAATTAAAGAAGTAGTTAATAAACTGCATTGGTTTTTATAATCTTACTCCAGTTTTCTTTTGTTTTACAGACTGGTAAAGGTTATAAATTTAAGGATTAGTTGCAGAGTTACTTTTTCATCACTGTTGTAACTGCAAATGGTTATTGAATGAACAGTTGCTAAACAAGGACTTACTACTGCATCTAATAAATCAGAATTACCACCTCAAAGCAACTTGTCACATTCAAACCATTCATTTGAAGAAAACTATGAAGAGAATGTTTGACTGAGGGCATAGCAGAAGTGATATAATCTGGTTCCTATTGCTGCATAATCAGAGCATATTACATGTCAGCAATGTAATTGGCATTCAGTTAGAATGGACTAAATAAAAGGCCCTAACTAGACCTAGTTATAGTAGGTTTTGTTGAATATAGGAAAATCACTAAATGGAAACTATGGAATCATTGTTGCTAATTTGTAGAATCTGGACATACATAAGGAATTTTCAGTCAATGATGATTATGAGATTCTGAAAATACCAAATGACCAAAAATAGTATAAAGGACATAAGTGACTAAATTTCTCTTAAATGATATATTCCTTTCTTAAATACTAAATAAAAAGGGAAATAGTACAAAACCAATGGAACAATAAAATATTAAAGCCAAGATTGAGGGGCAGTAACTTAAATCAAGAAATAGTTTTCTTTTTTAAAAATGATCTCTGCTCACTTTTTAATTTGTAATAATAAAACAAAACTTATGAAGCTCAACAATAGAATATAATGCCTCTATGTACTTTACTTTATTCATTTTTTTACTATATGCTATCAAGCCGGTGTTGATTCTTTGCTACTACATACCAGTAGATATTCTCTAGGACATATTCCCAATCTTCTTCTTCGGTTCTTCCAATGATTGAATCCATATACCTTGCTGCTAATTCTTTTTTCTACCTTTCTTACCATTATCACCCTCCAGAGAATGGGTCTTTGCATAATATGTCCACAAAGTATGATAATTTGAACCTGGACATTTGTGCCTTAACTGTGAACTCTGGGTTGACTTGTTCAGTGTTGTTGGTTGTCCATAATATGTTCAGGAATCTTCTCCAGATAACAGGGTCTCTCATTCTGTTTCTCAAAATCCCACTTTTATTTCTATAATGTCACAAGGAAAATAACTTGACAATAGACAATCCTGATCATTTTAGGCAAAGACACATCCTGGAATCTGAATATCTTTTCCAAAGTGTTCATGGCTACTCTACCAAGTGCTTGTCTGTTATTGACTACTGATACCTTCACTATTGTTAGTTGATTCTAAAAGGTAGAAATATATTTATCATCTCAGCATCTTCATTGTATCTTCTAAATTGTACCTACTATTAGTTTTATTCTTTGTTCCATTTTTTTCATTGTGCTTCTTGACTTTCATGGCTAGAACTTCTAGATTATTTTCATTTTCAACTACCAGAGTAGCATCATTAACAAAGCACAGCCTAGTGATATTTTTTCTTCCAATTTTAAAGCCATGCACATTTGTTTCCAATCCAGCTCCCCTCAAAAATTCTACATATAGGTTGAATAAACAAGGTGAGGTTATATAGCTTGTCTCCCTTCTTTGCTAGCTTGCCCATTTTACCATATTTTCTCTGAATTATGGCTTCCTGATCTGCAAATAGGTTTGGCATGATGACGATGAGAAGTTCTCTTTTTCTAAGAACATTCCACAGTTTCACATGGTTGACACAATGGAACGCCTGTCTACAAACAATGAAGTATATGCTGAACTTCTGTTGGGTATTCTTTGGTTTTTCTCAGTTATCCATTCTGCATCAGCAAGAATATATCATGTCCCTCAGCATCTTCTAAAGCCAGCTTGCAGCATCTCTGTAGGACACTCTGCTCTCTGTTGGAAGACCCTAAGCATCATTTGTTTGGATGCAAAATAAAGAATACTTATGATGTTGTCTTACTTCAAAGAGACCTAAACTTCAAAAATAATACAGTTCTATTTTCTTATGCAATATTTCCATTTTGCAGCATTCAGCATGACTTTCTGATACGGTATACTCATATCCATCATCTTAATTACACACCATTATTTTTGTTGTTAAAATTGGTAGATTTTGGATACTATCCTCTAGTCCACTATATTGGCTTTCTTTCAGTGCAGCCTGCACGATTCCTACAAAGACTCCTCTGAAATGAATGGAGCAGCAGCAACTGGAGCTATGCACCTTTTATCCACAAGAAAAAAGGATATAAATTGACCCAATGCTCTCCTTTTCCCACACATTCTGTATTTTTGTTTTTGTGCTAATATATTTCTGTGCTTTATCGCTGTAACCTGCTGTTCTCTTTAATTGCTTATTGTTATTAATTATATAGTGGTAACATTGTTGGCTGCTTGAACTATTTGGCTATAAAAATGCATTTATTATTATTGCCAGTGGAGCTGCAGTAAATTGCCAGGGTTCTGTCTAGAGATAAATGCCTTTGAATATTCATCCAATAAAATTTGAACCTGGATCACACTGCGTTTTTCCTTTGCCTCTCTCTTTTTTCCTTCTTCTTCTGCTCTCCTCTTTCTTTCCTGTTTTCATTTTATCTAAATACATTATTTTTAAGAATATGTTTCATTGTCAGGGGTTGCTAAATAGCAATCTTTTATTTTGGAATGTCTTTTGTTTGCATTTTGATAGTTTATCTATTTAATTATTTATGACAAACCTATATTCACCGGAAATAGAAACTGAGTTTCAGAGTTCGATGGACAAGTTCTCTTCTAGGCTCTGTTACTATATATATGAAGATATGAAATCCAACAATGAGTCTGTTTGCCACAATATTGCTGCTTTATAATACCAACCTTATCCAAAATTTGAGCCATATGTACATAATAGAGAAGGAAAATGGCCCTTAGTGAAGCATTTTATTCCACATTGTAAGACCAACACTAATACCAACAAGGCATAGATGACATTATGGTGATACTAATTCCCTGGCCAATTCACCATGTTTACACATGGGTAGTTAATTCCTAAAGCAAGCTAAACTTAGTAGAAGCAATAGGCTTATATTAACTCATCTTGAAATCTGAAATCCATCTGCTGTTTGGGAGCAATAATCTTCTGACAGGCATGCAAGCTGCTATGGCCAGATTAATGACCCAGTACCATACTGTTATCTCGATTAATGTACACAGCAAAACAGAGCACATGGAACTTTTAATTGTAGAAATGCCACAAATTAACATGGTTCCATGTTCACAACTGTGTTCTAAATCATGCAAGAGTAGCACTTTCTGAACCTTGAATAAAATATTGAATATAACTTTTGATTATTTTTGGCCTACCAATATGCCCAAGCATATTGGAAGCTTAATGAAGAAGTGATGAGATAAATGCGGTGTGGGAACCTTTTAGTGAAAAGCTTTAGAAGAGCAGAACTGGCAAAGTATAATTCTAACACTAGATGTTTTAGCAATCCTTCTATTGGTGGTTTATGTACAATACCCTCTTGTTTTATGATCATAAGTCACCAAAAGGAGTAAGTACCTTTTTCTAATCACGTGCAGTGGTGGTATGCTATCGGTTCGGCCCGGTTCGGCCAAACTGGTAGTAAAGAAACCCAACGATCAGCTGAGAGGAGGAAAAAACTCCTCACAATCATCTGAGAGGAAAAAGAAGAGAAAGGCGCAGGATCAGCCCTCTCACTTGCCCCTGCACTTTTCTCTTCTTTATCCTCTCAGCTGATTGGCACTGCAGGTCTCAGCTGATATGGGGAAAGCTGCACACTGGCATTAGGCAAAGCATGCCACCAAGCCAGCCCACCAAGCTACGGCCACAGAACCAATGGTAAAGCAATTTGAATCACACCACTGATCACATGGTATAATACTCAAGACACATTTATATCTAGAGGGTTTTTTTTAGAAGGATCTTGTGACAAAGACTATTCCAATGTATTAAATATATTCATAAACATATATGCAAGAGTAATTGTGTCACCACAAAGAATAACAAGTATATTATTGCTAAGGTTGTCCTTTCCTACATTCATATGCCATGTTTCCAATAGATGAAATATTGTACTCTAAAGACAATTGCACAAATATGTTTTCTTGACTACAACAGGGCTTTCATCAAAGTAGAAGTATCAACATAATGGTTATCATGACAGGACTATAAGGATGAGTCATTTGCCCTATATTATCATAACACAATTAGGAATGAAAATCCTTGATAAAAGTGAAATCAAACAAAAATACATCTGTCAGTGTAGAATGTCAAGATAGCCAAAAGACAAATGAGGCATCTGTAAACAAAGACTGTTGGCTAATGCAAAATAATAATCAAA
Organism: Pseudonaja textilis; assembly: GCF_049901715.1. Taxonomy (NCBI): domain Eukaryota; kingdom Metazoa; phylum Chordata; class Lepidosauria; order Squamata; family Elapidae; genus Pseudonaja; species Pseudonaja textilis. The sequence goes on from NC_141992.1 coordinate 155,295,897, forward strand.
GTATCTGACTCTAGGATTTCTGAAATTATTCTGAATCAGGAAGGAAGGAGAAACTCTTTATAATAAAGATCCTATAGCCATATATGTAATTTTATTAAATATATAATATATATTTTATTGATTTCAATGTGGCCTAGTAGATGAAAAATTGGAGAAATAAAACTTAGTAACTACAAATCCTGCCTCATCCATTTGTTAAGTGCCTTGAGCAATTCGTATATCCACAGCCTCTGTTCTTCACCTTGAAATAGAAATCATATTGATGGCTAGTAATGATGTAGATTGGAAATAGCTATGTACTGACTCAGACCATTGATCCATCTGGTCTGGTACTGAATATTCCAAGAGGAAACTGATTTCCAGGATCTGTACTGAATTAATTTAATGGCAGATCCCAATAATTAAATCAAGGGTATTCTGAATGCCAAGCCATCTGATTTATCACTCAGCTATGGCCTTTAGATTTTAAAAAGTTTGAACTTTAAAATCTAGACTTTTATGTAGAAATAAAAGGATGCAGTAATCCTTTTAAAACTTGATACATATAACTGAACAGAATTCCTCTGGAAGCCTCTGGACTGTCAGCCCTGAATCTCAGATTTGACTTTAGAACTGCTTAAGAGTCTCTGTGAGAAATCTTGAAGGTAGCAAATTTATGTTCTTCCTGACAGCATTGCTCATGTCATGCTTACATGTCAGTCTTCTATGAACAGAGAGGGAAAACAAGTACGCTTGATGTAAGGCAGTTGGAATTCATAGTTTTGTCTCTCTTTCCTTCTACACACAAAGCAACTCAAGTTTTCATAATTCTACAGGTACGTGCAGGGATTTCCTACATGGCCATAGCATGGCAAGATCACAAAGGAATATTAACCCTGTCATATTTTGAAGGCAAGGTTGTTTCAGAAAGAAAAAAGAGGTGAAGAGATCTAGGGGAACACATTACTTGCTTCATTGTGTTCAACTCTTGGAGATGGTAAAGACTCTTATGGAAAAAAACCCAACAACCCTGAAAATCATTGGCCAGCCTTCTTCAACCTGAAACTCCCAGATATTTGAAGTCACCATATTCCCAGGCAGCATGAACATACTAGCTGGGAACTTCAATACAACACACTGCAAAGACAAATACTTCTCTAAGCCATAAGAGTAAGATGTACCCATTTTATGTCCCCAAAATAATTAAGAACTTCAGAATAAGATTGAAGCTGTTCAGCATCTACAAAATGGAACCTTGTCTCAGAGAAAGCTAGATGGATACCACTTCAAAAGGGTTTTGTCTAGCCCCCCTCCCCCCACCTTATCTGATTCAGTTTGATGAAAATGAACTGCTTTTGCAGTTTCAGAAACAGCCTCATGGTGTATCTATTGTGATGTTATTAAATAAGCTCTGTCCATGTCAAAATGCAAGTATAAAAGGGATAGTTTGTATTTTGAACCACATTTTTATCCCTTGCCCATCAGCTGCCAACATCAGTGCAAGATCCTGAAAGTGTGTGGGAGAATACCTTATCTCCCATGGTATAATCACCTTTCTAGGAATCTGCATATTTCATATTTCAATCTTCATATTTCATCATGTAGATACTTTCCCCCCAGGCTCTCTTCAACAGTCGTATTACTACAGGGGTGGGATTCTACAGGTTCGCACCTATTCGCTAGAACCAGTTGTTAACATTCTAAGCTGTTCGGAGAACTGGTTGTTAGAAGAAATTACTGGCCTAATCCGGTAAGGAAGGCAGGAAGGAAACATTCTGGTGTTGCTTACAGAAACTGCCTCTCCATTAACCCTTATTACATTCTTGGCAGGACTAAACTTCCTGTCTCAGCAATGTCTCTGGAGTTTTCCCCCCCCCTCCTTTGCTGGTATTTTGTTTGTGTGGAGTGACCATTCAAAGTTACAATGGCACTGAAAAAATGACTTATGACCATTTTTCACACTTACGACTATTGCAGCATCCCCACAGTCATGAGAGGCCAAGCAAGGAGATGCATGCCTCAATGTGAGTGATATTGAGTTGGCCACACCCAGCCAATAACATGATCACCAAGCCACACCCATTACATAAGCCACACCCACAGAACTGGTTGTTAAAAATTTGAATCCCATTCTCTATTACTGTCATTACTAAAGGTGAATTCTGGGCTTGTAAAACTGTTGGGAAGTTTTTTATTTCCCTACAGAAATTCTTGATCCAATTTTTCTGCCCACAAATCTGCTTGAAAGTCTCCAATGTCCAAGTTATGTTCAGTTTTAGTTTAGTAATGTAATAAATATTAGGAGCCTTTCTAGTCACGGTGAGTTTTTATGTAAATTTGAGATGGAATGTTCTTATTTGTCACATTTAATTTTTTTGAAACTATGCATTTGGAATCTTATCTAATTTTATTAACGATTTAAATTATTTTTTCTTGAGCTGCCCTGAGTCTTTAAATGTAACTACTAAATGAAGGCTCAAACAATACTCCCTTATTTTCCCTTCTAACCTCTTCATCATAAGTGGAATATTACTCTGTGCAACTGAAAGATTCCAGATTTACTTTAATAGAATGAGAAATCCAAGATGCAAATAGTAAAATGTAGAGATTAAATAAACAGAACCACCAAACATACTAGAGATAAATATCAGAAATAACACTTTCCAATTACAAAACAGGTGGAGATTTTACCTGAAAAAAACTTTAATTTACTTTCACTATATTAAATAAAATCAAAATATGCCTAACTTTGTACTTTTGAAAGTACAATACTGGGAATTTTATAAAAGAAACTAAGAAAAATAATTGATTTTAAAGTTAAAAATTTAAGCTAAAATAAGAATTACCATCTTCACAACATGCAAAGTTAAAGGCCTAAATTCATCTTGTCTGCCAGTGGGCATTTGGCATATAACCACCATTTATGCCTTTCAAACTCTCTTGTTTTCCAATTGTTCGGAGTTAAAAATAAATACCCCCCCTTTCCCTTGTCATTTCTCTCTCCTTTCTCACACCCTCATATAAATAACATGCAAGAAAGCCCTCTACTACATTTGCTTGCATTAATTGATGTTTTAAAAGTCTGTTAAAAATAAAGCCCAGCAGTGACATTTTTCTTTACTAAAGCACGAAAGCAGCACATTACAAACATTACAGAAAGCTCCCTTGATAGGATTGTGAAATTTGATTCTGGCACTAAAATGTAAGCTACTGCATGTTCTTGGGTAATTTTTTTTTAAATAAACATTTTGTGAAACCTAGTGCAAAGCAGGTGAAATGAAGTCCTTCAATTCATGTAAAGCCACGTTACATATGATGAACATCTGAACATGTTAGTATGTAAGTGTTTTGTGACAATCTGTGGATCATCCAAAGGCATTTGGGCTATTCTACCTGGAGAAAAAAAAAGACGGAGGGGGTGATATCAATGTGCAGGGATATAAAAGAGTCTCATAGGAAAACACAATCAGGAATGATTTTGCATTACAACAGATACTAGGACAAGAAATAATGGGTGTAAGTTGTAGCCTTTCTAAATTTCATTTAAAGATAACTTCCTGACAATAAGATCTGTACATAGAAGAATTTTCCTATGAAGGTTATGTTTTTTCCCCATCTTTCAAGGTTTTGAAGAAGACCGTGGCAATCATCCCTTGAGAATGGTTTAATTGGCAGAGAGTTAGACGAGATGCTGCTTGTGATTCTCTTCCAACTCCACAATTTTCTGATCATATACACATACATACAGTTAAGGTGACCAACTTTTTTACAATGAGGAGGACACAAATAAATTGAAGAGAGAAAACAAGACCACTTGCGCACGGTGCACTCTTGTGCATGGCATACTCTCTCAAAACAATTCTCCTGTGTGGAGTGCATGCATCACATAATCGCGTCTCGCTGCACTGTATCGAGCCTTGATGAATCGTCATGTCAAATACAAATATGTCACATCACCCACAACAGATTGGCTCGGCATCGATCAAATACAGAGATTTACAGATTAGTCTTCAAATATCAAAAAGGAGGACATGTAAGAGGACACTTTTTGAGGGAGGACAGAACTTACAAGAGGAGGACTGTCCTCCCTAAAGGAGGGCAGTTGGTCACCTTTAATACAGTACATACGATTAAGGAGCTAATCAGTATTTGCTTGATCAACATTTTTGTCAATGACCTCAAGATAGCATTCTGGGAATAAATAGTTACATAAAAATGGACACTGGAGTAAGAAATGTTTGGTGGGCAACTTGAATATCAAGATATGAGGCTGACAAATGAGGTTCTGAAGTCAACTTCTTATTGCATTGTCTAGGGACTGATTTACCAATTCCTTATTCTGTACATAATTCATTGATGGTACTTATTGCCAAAGTTCTAGCCATTACCATGGAAATCTTTCAAAAGGCATTGTCAAGTTCATGAAGAAAAGGGGTTTCATTGTGGGTATATGATACCTCTAAGTTTAGGGCTACCAATTTTTCCCCAAATACCATTTACCAGAAAACAACTGTGGAAGAAAGAGCACCTTCATGATTCCAGTTTTTCCTATGGATATTCCAGGGGCAACTTTTAATTGCTATGTCTGTGTTCACAAATCACATCTTGCTATAATCTGGTTGGTTCCATCTACGTTCAGTGTACAAGCTTAAAAACTATATACATGTACTTAGATTTTGTGGCTTCTTCAAAAAATTAGGATTAAAACAAATCATGACTTTCTGCAATGTGTTAATGGTATCCATGAAAAAATAATGTTAGACTAGTTGAATCACTGGTCTGAATCAGCAAGGCTGTTTATATCTCTTGTGTAACTAATTATGCAGACAATTCCTGAGTATGTATTAATAGAGAACTAATAAAATAGACAGTATGAACTTTTAAATAGGCAATAATTTAAATACATATTTTACACGGAATCCTTGTCAACTGGTATATGCAGTATAAATCTATTATAATACTTGGATATCTATAAAAGTGGAGAAATTTGACCAGGACTGAAGACTTCACATATTTCTTTACAACTTTGTCAGTTGCTCAAAATTACAGATGATACAAAGAGCTTAGGCGAACTGAAAATTTACTCAGTTTCTGGCAGCACTGAATGCTTTTATGTAAAGTTTCTATATACAGTGTGTTAATTGACTTTACAATACCTACTAAATGTTTATAAACACATACATAAAAAACAAACAAATGTTTTCAAAGAATTATTTCATAGAGGTTTAGCCTGTAAACTAAGGCAAACTATTTAGAAATAAGTTCCACTGGCACTTATGGATATTACTTCACAAGTGATGTGCCCTGGCCAATTTCTATCTTCTGTGGTGGGTAGTCTACAAAAATGGTTTCAACCACATAATGGACTGGGTTGAGCTCTCCACTCAGACTATGAAGCTCCTCTAGTGGTCTTGGACAAGATACCCTTTTCTGCTTAGGCAGTCTCAGAAGCTGGTATGAATAGATACAACTCTAAACTCCTTTGAGGAATAGTATAATACAAATATTATATATAACAAATTTAACTCAAGCAATCTCTCATTCCCATGAGCCTTGTTCTGTCATTCCCTAGTGTTTAAAAAGCGGCTTGATGTTTGATTTGGGCTGCTCAACTGAAAAGGAAATTAAAAGCACTCAGCGGCATATTTTCTTCAAAAACAGATTCATGTATTTCTCTGCAACTTTTACTCCAATTGGCAGAAAACGGGTAGAGATGAAACAGGATGTGAGAAACCACACTCTTAGACATGCATCCTCAACATTATGTAGGCATGCATGTATGTACATATGTATGTATGTTTATGCTTCAATCTGAATTATCTTTTTTAAGGTCTAAAAGATTATTTTATTAATCTGGCATACCTTGTAGAACTTAACACATACTAGATCCATTTATCAGTTAGAAGCATCCATTTCCCCCATACAATACTCTTCAAATGTATTCAGACTATAACACTTTAGTCCCTTAAATTTCTATCAATATGGCCAATGGCAGCATGGCTTGAATGTACTTGGAATTGTAGTTCCAATACACCTAGAAGGCCTCATGCTAGAGAAAGAAGAACTAGAGCATTCTACCTCATGAAAATTAAATCAAAAATGCAAGAGGTTATAGAATTCATGGACAAACCTCTATGATGACCTCTATGATTCTATGATACTTATGCACAAATACAATGAAAACTACGGAGACGTACTAGAAAGATATACATCCAGTAAATTGTAGGAAACCAGTGACATTTGATATTATAAAAGTAACATAAGATTTAAAATTAGTTAAGTGGCTGCCAACAAAGGCTGGATGCTTATCTGTCAGATATACTCTAATGGATCCTATGCTGAGAAAAGGGTTAGTGTAAATGACCTCTATGATTCTATGATACTTATGCACAAATACTTGTTTATGTGACGCAAAAGACTGAGAGCAACTTTGACCTGAAAACTGGATTCTAAGCACTGTAAGGCTATTTCATTTGATTTTCTAATGTGGGAAAATATTAATGTGGTTGTAACTAAACAGAATAGCACCACAAAGGCCAATTGGCTTATTATGGCCTATACTTTTGTAGCCATTCTGCATCACACAAGTTAGGAATCAAAGTCTAAATAATTTTCTCTCACTTTAAAATAGGAATCATTAAATTAGAATAACCTGATAAGTACTGTTGATGGGATAAGAGTTTGGCTGCGATTTAAATTACAATCATTTAATAATTAATGCCTGTAGTGTCGTGTGTTTGTGAGTTTGTTCTTTTATCATGTAATTTAAAAAGTGGGCAAAACAATTCTATGCACAATTCATTAAAAATAAGTCCTAACCTTGACAATATCTATTTCTACTTAGGTGTGCAAAGAATGTCTCCTTTTTCCTATAATTAGACACATGGCAACCAGCAAGCCCTGTTTTGATATCTCTATTAACAGAATGCTCATGTTTAGCTGCAAAACTTGGTTGCACTTCTTTCAACATCTCTGCCCAAGACAGACCAGTAAACACAATTCCTCTCTCTATAATTAGCCTTTTCTCTAAGGGCTCCAAAGTAAGTCTGCATGCCGTAGATTTAATATCCAGTGCTATATCCATATGCGCTGCCCTTGCCTGGTCCCAGAGCATATAAACTCCCCTATTAGCAGCCTTGACTGCTTAATTATGCAGATTTTTTGTACCCGCCTGCCTGTAAAATTACTGTGTCTAACCTCCCCCCCCTTTCACCCCCTCTCCTTCTCTCTCTGCACCATGCTGGCCATTCTAATGAAATCGGCATAGGGGAAAGGGCCTGATTTGCAGTTATAGAGGCTGGATCACACTGGCAATCTGCCCTTAGTGGGAGTTACAAAAGAAGTCAAATGCCTTCATCTGGTTCTACCCTATCATCCCCAAGGTGATTGAGTTCACTTCCTGATGCTTCCCAAGTTTTCCTCAGGCTGTCCAATCAGCACATCCACCAGGGAGCCCAGCCTAGCTTGCAACAGTCTCTGTATCTAGTTACAGCCCCACCAGGGACAGTCAACTATCCACCCCCAAGCCTTCAGATGAAAACCTTTTCTAACAAGGCCGCCCAGCGCCAATGAAATAACACGCATCTGCATATCCACTGGGTCCCATGTTTCTTGTGCTCATGGATTATGTATCTTGCAGCCTCTAATAAAGAAATGCAGTTCTTTGTTTAATGTTTATCTTGTGCTTGTTAAGCAAATGCTAATGTTGTATCAGAATGCTTTAGTGCTATTTGGGTTTTTGGTGATTTACTACAAGACAATCTGCTGTGAAGTAAATTTAGATGGGGGAAAGAGGGAATAATTTCAGCTAAAAAAGGAGACACATAGGCACACACACACAAACACACACACACCACAGACAGAATTGTGTTTGGGAAAGAAAAAGGCAATAGCCAGGGAGAAAGAGAGGTTAGAAAACAAGTCCAACAGCTCCCAATGCAGTTTTTCTAACCCCAGGCTGACATGCCCACTTCATCACTGGTCAGATTGAGAATCTGAAACACGGAATGAACTAAAAAGGATAAAATGGTTCCTTCCCTTAAAGCAAATGTTAACAGCAGGGTAAACAATAAATAAATAAATTTTTCTTTTATCCTATGGTTTGGATCTTAATGTTTCACTTTACATAGTAGTATTCACCCACAGCAAATAAGCCCCCCCCCCCAATTAATACTGCTAGATGACAGCAGTACTATTATTGGTGCTTTTTTCCTGTTCTCCACACTTTTTTAAAAAAAATGTGTTTGTGAAGGATTTTTGACAGACAAAATAAGCTTTTTATTTATCTTCTATTTACTGAATATATAGACTTATAGGAACTTCAGGACTGCTGTTTTTAGCAGACAAGGGGCCTTTAGCATAATCTTGTGAGGCACTATGTGGAGCAACTTCTGAGTAGACTGAGTGACAGCACTGTGACACTGATTCAAACTATATTCTTCTGCCTTTCTGATACTCCTAGTTGAAGTAGCCAGGCAAGGTCAAGTAGATCAGATTCTTCAACTTCGAATTTGATAATATAGCTCTATAAAGACTACAGCTGTTTATATATCCATAACACAACATTGTAGTTTTTGCATTTAGATGGAACAGGTTGAGGAATATTGAGATCTTGATTCTTCAAAAGCACAATAAAATGGGAAATGATATATAGTGCTAGTTACTACTTGGCTAACTTTAAAAAAAAGGGTTGGACTAATTCATGGAAGTCATGGGAATCAATAGCAGTGTAACTGCTTTGAAGGCCATCTATTGGGAAACTAGTAGACTTCCCTGTGCAATTGGTTGACCACTCTGAAAACAGATTTCTGGACTTGATGGCTCAGGGATCTAGATGTGACTGATGCAATTCTCACTGTTTTCTCAATGTAACTCAAATGTAATTAAAAAGATAAAAATTATGTAACAAAAGTAAATTTGTTACTCCAGATTGAGGATATTCCTCCTATAATGCTCATACCTGGTAAAGCTTTTATCTGTGCTGTTTCTTTTACATAATTGCAATAGATTATAATTAAAAAGTAATCATAGTAGTGAAAACCACATTCATCTTAGTCATAAAGTCAGAAGACAGACATGAGAATATTTAGCCATGAAAAATTCACATATTGTTGTTTGTTGATAAAATAGGTGATTTAGAAATTGTACAGACAGATGATCTATCAGAAGAAGAGTCGCCCAACTGAAAGAGTCGTCATTCAAAATAATTTATTCCAAATTTTAGAGGGGATTTATTCTAGTATAGCTTGAGTGCTTTGATCTTTTATAAAAAGAAACAGTTTTTCACAAGTGTTTAACTAGGCATTTACCCTCTTAATTTCTCAATATCTTTGTCATAGATAAAAAACCTTCTTTATTTGGTAACTACCAAGACAAAAAAGAAAAAATTCTCCAACACCAACAGGTTCAGTCTGTCTCATTCAAAGTTAGAAAGTTCAGTCAGTCAGCATCAGTGACATGTTTAGCTTTGTAGAAGAAGGTATCTCATATATTTGTCTACATATAAGTTCTTTAAGAGCACAAAGGAAGGCATTACTTCTATTGATCATATGTTTATAGAACTTGTTGGACCAATGCCAGCAGACCTGTCTTTACCTAACTGATAATCTTGAAAGGCATCTATGCTTGAATCAGGTCTACTGATGGTCTAATTTTGACAAGTGGGTTTCCAAACTAAAAACATTTATAGACGGATGTAAACCTTACTCACTGAAATGCAAATTTGACAAAATGGGTAATGTTACCACTTTGCCAAAGTTGTCTTGGAAAGTAATGGAAAAATCTGTGCAAAGAACAGATGTGGTAACTGGAACATGACACCATTCCTCAGCAAATACTGTCATGCTTAAGAACATGGCTTGTGTCATGAGATCTATGTGCTCGTATTGAACTATTTGTGAGGAGAGATGCAAGGCCTTTATTTGGATCTTGGGAGACAGTCTCATCTTATCCAGAATCATGTCTAAAATTATTTCCAGATGTTCTAATTTGGAGCCTGGCAATAACATGCTATTGTTCTTGCTTATTACAAATTCTTGACTCTACAGGCACTATAGCATCTGGTTCATACACACCATTCCAGAATAGCAGTCTGACTAAATACAAAAAAATCATGGTGGCAAGAAACCAGGATTGGTATGAAGATTGAGAAATTCTGAGTAACCAATACAGAGTGTGTCTGTATATATGAAAATGAATAGCTTTGTTTACAAATGAACTGGAAACTGCATCTATACTTCTGTCAATTAGACCAGGGTCGCCAACTTTTTGGACCTCAGGGACCACCAAACTCATAATTTTAAATCCTGGGGATCACTAATATGAATTTTGACTGACGGTGGCTTGCTGACATTGGTGAGAGAGAGATAGAGATATCTATCACACATACACACACACACACACACACACACACACACACACACACACGCACAGAGGCAGGGGTGGGATTCAAATTTCTTAACTAGTTTTGTGGGCATGGCCTAATTTGTGGGTGTGATTTGGTGGTCATATGACTGGTTGGCATGACTTGTATGTATATATTATAAATATTTATGTAAATATTGAATTTTTTATAATAAAAAAGAGCAACTTTTACCCAAAACCAGGCAGAGCAGGCAGGCAGATTGAGTTGCTCACAAAATCAGAGATTCACTTAGAGATCTGTGTTTCTGCCATCGGCTAGCTGAGTCTGCACTGCTTCAGTCCTAAGGAAGGTTTGGCTCTGGTTAAAAGCAGAGCCAAAGATCTAAAGATTAGCTAGAAAGCAAGAAATCCAACGATTTCCTGCTTTCCAGATAATCTAAATCTCCCAGCACAGCAGAACAGCTGATGGTCAGAAAAAGAAAAAGTAGCAATTTAGCAGGCAAGTTTGTCAGGTAAGGAGTGAGTGGGCGGGGAGGGTTCCCACGGGCCATGTGGGCGGCACAGCCTTGTGTTCCTGCGCAGCCTGAATTAATTGCTTTGGGGGGTGGTCTGGGGGTGACATTTCTCTGTGGACCACCAAAATTTTCTCACAGACCACAGTGGGCTGTAGCCCACCGGTTGGCAACCGTTCAATTAGACTGATATTAGAATGACTTGCTGCTGAATGACATGTTTTACTATAAGTTTGGAAATTTTAATAAATTTATTACTCTTTTAGAAAGATGTCAAGTATACATTTTATCTGGAATTGTAATCAGAATAAATCTACCAATTTTACCAGGATAGAAAAATTGCTATTTTTTCGTGACAAGGGCCCTTCAGCTTAATCTTGTGAAGCACTATTAGGAACAACTTCTCAGTAGTCTGAGTGACAGGATTGTGACACTGATTCAAGCTATATCTTCTGCCGTTCTGATACTCTTAGGCTAAGTAGCCAGCAAGGACAAGTAGATCAGATTCTTCAACTTGGAATTTGATAATATAGCTCTTTATGAAGACTACAGCTGTTTATATTGTAATTAATTTTATATTGAATTATTATAATAATTAATTTGTTATGTTATCTGCATAGATCACAAATGTGCCGGATGTCTGTGGATGGAGTACTTTTAAATTTTGATATTGATAATGGTATTGTCAACTGCTATTCCAATGCTTTCTCCTGGTGTATATTTATCAGTATTCTGTCTATCCCTCTCCCTTTAGTTCCCTCTCATTGAGCCAAAGTTCCTCCTCTTATCTAAGACAAGTAAACCTCATATCTGTGTTTTGATTGTATCTATGAGGGTTTTGTAGTCACACCTACATAGCAGTGCTGTGAAATAAAAAATAATTATATAACACCTGGGGCAATAAAACTATTTTAATTATTATGCTACCTTAAATAACTTATATACTGTTCTTCAAGAGTAGACACAAGTATAATTGAGCTATACAATATAATGCATGCTGGAAGTGAGGTTTATATCAGCTGTTACATTAATGAGCTCATAAAGAAAGCCAAATGTTGTACAAAGAAGGAAAATCCTGCCCAAAGTAGCTACAAAATCCAAACCATCACAAAGAATTTTAGTACTTTTAAACATTAGGTCTCATATCTAAGACTTTAGGGATAATACCTGATACTACTTCACTATGAAATGTGAAATATCTCCTTATTCTATAATTTGGACATGTTACTAGAATCATTTGCATTTAGTTGGTCATATTAGGCGGATAAATCTTATGTGTCATATGTATTTTTTGGAACTTAGAAGTCTATAAATCAAATCCTGACATAAAACTAGAAACAATGTTAATGCTGTCTCAGAGACATGCTAAATTTCAGTTTATCATTTTGAGATTCAAGTTATATTACTACAACTATGCACAGTGTACTTTAAGTTAAAAATGAAACATCAATACCTACTTAAAGTAATCCTGAGATGCAGGATCGTTTGTCATTCTTTTCTGAATGAATTATAATCTACATCTTGGATTGATGTGAAATAATGGGATTTCATAGGTCTCTCATTTTGCAGCCACATTTACTTGTAATAATTAATACATATTCACATAGAATAGAATACTTTTATTGTCATTGCATTCAAAATACAATGAAATTTGAAAAATGTGGCTTTCTACTGAATTGGGATTCAGTTGATAATATATGATTATAGGATGTATTATATAATTAAATGAACGTATATAAAATAAATTTCCCGATCAAACTAAAATGTACCCGAGTATGATTAAAAGAAGTAACAAAAATGAATTTAAAATCACTTCAACTCATAATTATAACTAGGCATACTCAAAAAAGTGGTCCTTGCAAATTGCCAAGCTTTAAGAAATAACAAAATAACACCAAGTAAAGATTTTTTGGGAAGGCCTCCTATAGTTCAGACAGTGTGTTTGGAAAGTTTCTCTTTATACACCCAAATGCCATTTCTCTATCTATCTATCTATCTATCTATCTATCTATCTATCTATCTATCTATCTATCTATCTATATCTAATTTATATAGCTGCCCATCTCACCCTAAATGAATCTGGGTGGCAAACAACAATCTTAAATAATTAAAGGACAAATAACATACGACTTTTGGACAATCAGGTAATCCTCGCTTAACAATGCTAATTGGGACCATAAACTATGTCATTAAGTGATGTGGTTTTAAAAATCATGTGACCGTACCACTTAATGACAGCAGTTTCAATTGCCAGTGTTAAGCAGACCTCACTGCTTAATCAATGACCTGTTGGCTTCACCATTGAGAGAAGCAAGCAGAGAAGATCTCAAATTACAATTAATTGATCATAGGTACACTGTGATGTCTTTCATATGAGGACCAGTCCTAACTACAACTTGCTCAGCTCCTAAGTTCAAATGGTAGCTGAACAAGTAGTTAAGTGATGACCATCCGTATGCAAAAATAGTTGATTGTGAGATTTCTGAAGTTCGTCTTAGCTTTTATGTTGCACATCTCCCTATATGAAAAAACAAAGTGCATTGGAATTGCAATAGCTAAAATGGTATAATATATTCCTCACCATGTTGAATTCCATCTGCAGTGTTCCTCATCACTAGCCATGAAAGTTTGGCTTAAAAACAGTAAGAGTCTTAGTTGGACTACTGCTTCTAAACCTTGGACAAAGCATACCATTCCATGTGTATGAAATTTTTTTCTTCCACATTGTTTCACAAATCACAAGTTCAAATTTATGGCATATACAGACATAGAGAAGTCATTATGCATTGAACTGTAATAATAAAAAGGGCTAAAATGTAAATTTTATTTAAAAAACTGTTAGAGAACTAAAAATTACCTGTATTCTTAGTTTTGAAGATAAAAACTATATTAGTTGAAATGTGTACCAATCTAGATAATGCAAGAATTGGGATTCACAAACACTTTCTTATTAGAAATTAGTAGGAGGAACATTCTACTTTTAGGACAACAGTTTTCAGATCAAGGCAGAGATTTCTGCCTTTGTTGTGTGAAATTATCCTCAATTACTAACCATGGTTTAACCTTATTACCCAGCCAGGATTTCTGTAGGAATGAGTTGCCCAATGATACATTATAACAATAGTGCAGAAACTGATTGTAGTATAATGAATGAAAGGTGCATCAACTTCAGGGACAGCATGTAGAGCTCCAAATCCATGGAGAACAAGCCAATAGGTTGGATAAACAACTGCAGGCTGTATATATGCAATAGAATACCAGAAGGTTTTATTTTCCAATTACTTACACTGTTTTCAGAATTACTAAAGTATATTCTGCTTAATTAAATGAGGTTCATCACCTAAATGTTTAAAAGTAACTGCTCTCCTGCTTAATAACCTTGCTTAATAATACACAAGTACCAACATTTTTAAAAAGAAATACTTTTGCTGCATACACAAATGGCACTCTTCACATACCCATTTCTGGGTAGATACCCTGGGTAGTGCAGAACAGAGGCAATTCCAAAAGAATACATAAACAAAGGCATCAATTTCTCTGAAAAATACATGCATAGAAACTTACTAACCTGGCTGATTTCATTTAGAATTTCCGAAAATGTTGTTGTTGTTGTTTTTTCAGAACAATAGTTTCCCAGATTCAGCCATTGAGTGCCTCTTTTGTTATTTAGCAAAAGGCCGGCAAAAATCAATGGCTATAAGGCGTAAGCTTATTGACAGGAATTCAAGAACATGCAATAGAATGTTGGTCAAAAATGACTGTGCTTAATCTGTAACAGACATAATTTGCTACTATGGCTGAATTTTAATAAGAGCTGCTCCAGAAAAACACCAGCATCTCTGCTCCTGTGTCACAAAGACTAATGACATTTAATCATGACTATTAGCATATTCTTCTTGTGACAGCTGACATGCAAAGCCAAAACTGATGCAATTCCTAGGCATTTAGGCTACAACAAAAGTTAACTAGAAAAGTGGAAGCCCCTTTGTTTTGAACCTACCATTGTTCAGAACATAGCACTTTGCAGAAGGTTTCCTTGTGCAATTAAGTCTTTTTTAAATGACAATCTCAATGGTTATTTTTCTGTATCTCCTAGAAGTTAAAATTGAAATCTTATCTGGAGAGGCAAGACTTTTTTTTTCTTTTCCCAGTGGGTCAGTGCTGTAGTTATGAGGTCAGAGGTAACAAGAGCTGCAAAACACTCAATGCCATAGCCCCAGCTTGGCTAGATCAATTCCTTATAATTGCCTAAGAACAACTTGTACGCAAATCAATTGTTATTACTGCCTGTAAACATTGTGCAGGCAAACTTTTCTGGCTGGAGAAAATTATACAGAAAGAAATGGCTGAATCTCTATGGAGTGTTTCTTTACGATAATGAAATAAAAATGGCTTCCATGTGAGGATTTATGGCAGATTAGAAATCCCTAGATTCCACACTGGGTGCTACACATATTGGTTTATAAGTGGTATATAAATGGAGTAAGTGTTTCTCAAAAGAGAAAAATATTATTTTAAAAAGTTAAAACAAAATGTGACTAAAATTTGGGTGAAGAATTCATTTTAGCAGGAATGAAAAAAAGAAAGAAATGGAACTGTGTTGTATATAAATCCTTGATTTTATTGAAAACTTATATTGACTGACAATTATGGAAGCATAACAGATATGTTGGTATGGAAGTTAATCTAAAAGGGGCCAATTTTGGGAATTCATGTCTCAAACGATGATAAAACTGCATTTTATAAAGGACTTACGAATAAACTTTCTATATGAAAAGTGGTATCTCTTGAGAGATTAGACTGGGATGGTTCTGCTACAAAAAAACCTTATTAAAATATTAAAAATACATAAGTAAACTGCCAAAGGATTTTTTTGAATGATGAATAATGATGATGATGTTACCCATTCAGTCGTGTCCGATTCTTGGTGATTCTGTGGGCCAACTCTTTCTACTGATTTTACAGCACTTCTTTGAGTTTTTCTTTCTGCTCCATTAATTACCCTGCTTGCCAGTTTGCAAGAGAGCTGAAGGTGCTGGTGATCACCTTTAAAACCTTTCATGACATAGAGTCTAGTTATCTCTGATGGTTCCTGCCCTCCCAGTAACATTGGGTAGAGTAGGCATGCTTAAGATCCTTTCAATTAAACATTATCCACAGAGGAAGAATACCTTCCCTGGAGCAGCATGTGCCCTCTGGAACAGCATTACCTAAGAGATTCACATGGTTTCCACCTTAATGGCATTCTAAAAGTTGTTGAAAATTTTGTTTTGCCTCTTGGGCCTGAGATAGGGTAGCTACTGAGTCTGTTAGCTTGTTTGGGGGTGTTGTTTGTGGTATTGTTTGTTCCTTTGGATGTTAGGGATTTTTCTTCCAGTTTCTGCCATCTTTTATTTTATAACATAAACTAATCTGAGAAATCTGGACTTAGATGGCCATAAATCTAAACAAATAAATAAATAACCTTCTGACCTATATATTTTAACATGATTTAGGCTTGAGATGTGAGCTTCCCTTTATTTATTTGTAAGCATATCTGTGAGAGCTAAATCAATCTAGTATCATTTTGGTTAAAATCTTTCTGATTTTGCCTCAATAGAAGAAAATAAAAGTAGTTGATGGCTGACCTGTGTAGTGCTTACGATAACCTAAGTTCTACAACCTAATCTCAATTACAAAACATGGCATCACCATAGAACATAAGCCAACTAAAGCCCTCTTAAGTAAATCAAAAGACCCAGTAGGCTCTGGAAGGAAAAAACAGGACTCACCTATAACAGAGATCCCGAAGCCCCAGGTGGCCAGGCTGTGACCCAATACTGGGCTGCAGCCGGTTCAAAACCAGGGCATGCAAACGGTAGATGAGTGCAGTGGCAGGTGCGTGTGCAAGCAGGTGAAGCTCCATTTGTGCAAGTGGTGGGTGCACCTGCTCACCTCTTGTGCAAATGGAGCTGCATCGCTTGCACAGAACCATCCCCTCTCCTCCCCACCAGTTCAGAAAGCTAGAAAGTTGGGGACCACTGACCTGTAACATACAGTGCAAGAACTGTAACAAGCACTATGCAGGACAGGCAGGCAGAAGACTAGCAAAGTGCATCCATGAACATCAATTAGCTGTTAGAAGATACAGTGCAAATTCCTTAATCTCACAGCACACAGTCTCACAGATTCAACTATACTTTCAATTCGGAAATTAAGCATCTTAGACCAAGATAAATATAAAAATGCTATGGAATTCCTGGAAGCTTGTTTTTAGGACAAATCAGCCATAAAAGACACACAGAGATAAATCACATTTTCATGCCATTCAGAAGAGACAATAAAATAGCCAAGGAGGAAACAGAAGGACTACAACACATCCTCTCCAGCAGCTAACACCCAGATAAGCAGGGATTAACACCTGTCAAACAACTAAGCAGAAAACAATACCCTAAATCAAAGGACTATTGAGGAAAGCCCCCCCCCCCACAACCCCACCTAAACTGGCAGGCCAAGCTACTGTATATACACAAGGAACAAAGCCCTACTTACTAACCCTGATGATGTTACATAGCTGGGTAATGAAATGTTTTCAAGCAAATAACCAAACTCACGGTGCACTAAGGATGACACAATTTTGCCTTGGTTCATCTCTGATAAAATGGAAATATCAACTGATGTTATAATCGTTATTATTGCGAGACAGAAAAAGACGACAAATGTTACACCATGAATAAATACACAACAATGAAGTATATTCCTTTAAGTGGGGCATTTTTCTTTAACTCTACAAATATTGTAACATTGTGATGAATCTCAAGAGCCTCTCTATTGCAATCTAAATAATTTCCTATTAATATTTCAATTAAGCATCTTCATTTTTTTTGCCTGTACCCAGTTAGATTAGAATTCATTGAGATAGATTTGGAAGGAAAAGAGGAATCAAATCTCTCTTGTAGCTATTACTAATGCTAGAATATGGAATTTCACAATGCCATTTGATCAACTATGTGCATCATTAAGCTGACATAAACATCCTCCCATACCCTGTAATACTTCTTTAAAAGTAGAAGAGCAGAGCAGGAGCCCCACTGGATTTCCCTTAGCAACCTGACAAGAGCCCACAAGGTCAGCTAGCAGGAAGCGCAGAAAATTATACAGTAGGGAATTATCAGCTAAATTATTTCACTATACTCAGGATTTTTTTTTACTGTTTCTCTCATGACAGCAGCCTCTTGCTAGTTGTAATAGAAACATGCATAAAAGGACAGAAGTGACATGGGGGGTGGGGGGGAGAGAAAAGAGAGAGAGGAAAAAACCTTCCACAAAGCAAGCACGCTCCCAATCTTTTTACACCGAACTCTGAAAAACATACCTGGAGATTGTTGTTCTAATGAACAATGTATTCCATTGTGGAATCTTTTTAAAGGAATCAAATCTAGTTCTATAACTCCTATGGACAAAATATATGCTCTCAGGTGCGTGTATCCACACGATCCTCAAATTTCAAGCTCACACTGTTTATTACTCATTATGTGAAGAGAAAACAAGTAAACTGCATGTCCAAAACTTACTGCTGTCCAAATGTGTTGAGTGCAATTTGCAATATTCCTTATCAGCAAAAGCAAAGATGTGTTTGAGTTCAGAAACTGCACTACCATAGCATGGTTTCTTAGATTTTCATTTTGTATATTGTGTGATTCCAAATCACTGCAAACACAACTATGCACTGCTCAATATATGATATTACCAGTGGTGGGGTGCTGCCGGTTTAACAACTGGTTTGGTGAGCATGCGCTTTGTGCACGCACACACATCTAAGGCGCTTGCACACTATGCTGAAAATGGGGTATTTAGAAGCTCAGCTGCTTATCTTCCAACTCAGCAATGGTAAGTAAAACAGAAAGGGGGGGAATCATCTGTGCCGCACAATTCAGATGAGCTACAAAGCAGGAAATAAAGGACAGGATAGGGTGGGTACGAATGGAAGGGTCCATCTGATCATCGGAGCTACTGGTTTTCCCAGCTGATCGTCAGAGTTACCGGCAGCGTCCCACCACTGGATATTACACAAATGTGGTGCATGAATGCAGTTTTAACATATCTTGATTCTCTGAAGGTAATGAAGAAGTAGTTAAGGAACTTAGTGAGCTTGACTACGGCAATCTTCAATGCATTGATTAACTTCAACTGTTTCCATTTACATTGGACCTCATTTCTCCAGCTCAAGCATAGACATTTCGCCATCTTGGCTAGGAATTTGGTAAAATTTAGTACAACACAATTGACTGGCGCTGCCAAAAAGAATGCTGTTTTATTTTCTATCACATTCTAGCTTCCATATACTATGTTTATAAATATAAACTAAACTATTTATACTGGTCCTGCTATTATCTTGGGGCAATTTAATTTAATCTACTTTAATTGCAGTTCTTGATTTTATGGTTGCAAACCACTTTGAGACATTAGTCAGTTTGGCAATATATAAATTAAACAAACAAACAAATAGCCATGCACACATGCAATATAATAGTTCATTGCCAGTTTTGTTTATAATAATAGCATCTTATAATAACAATATTTCTGACTTTCAGAATGTGATGCAACATAGGATAGCGTTTCTTAATTTAGCTCTCATAAATATGTTTCAATAAAATTACAATAAATATTATCCAGCCAATTGCGGAGCTGAATTATGCTACAAATCATAAGCTGGTTCATACATTTTGTTAAACCATCTTTGGGGAGAATAGGCCATAAAGGCCTCATTCACTTATCATACCACGCTAGAAATCATAATTAATAAATTATAATGAGAGAATTCACTTATGTTGAATTAAAATGAAGCAAATTACAGTATAACTTAGGATGTGTCAACCAGATATACACCATTCTTCTTGCTGAAAAAATATTAGTTTATTACTTTGAACACCACTATGGCTATCATACCAGGCAATAAAGAAGCAGTCACTGTGTTTTGCTTAACAATAGGAACATGTATTGTTTGGATTATTACAATGTCAGTTAGCATAATGATAATCTAGTTTGGTGTTTTAAATCATAATACAACATATGTGATGCTAGAAATTTGCACCTTATTTGAAAAGCCCTGTTATGCCCTTGTTGGAGTCCGATTCTAATGGGGAGATTGAGCAGCTGACAGGGGGTGGGAGTGTGGATCCGGTGGCTGTGGAAGAAACGGGGAAAGGGCACAGTCTGGCTGGGCATTCAGAGAAAGACCCAGGGACATCCCCTCTTCATCCTAGGGCACACAGGGAGGAACAGAGAAGGGAGCAAGGTGGCTTACGGGAGAGGAAAGGGCCTTGATCCCCTTCATGGGCAGCAGCGGGGAAGACTGTTTAAAAGGGCAAACTGCGCATGGTATGAAGCTTAAAAGGGCAAACTGCCCAGGGCATGGCATGAAGTTGAGGGAAGCAAAACGTGCATTATCTTTGTTGAGGCTTATCTGGGTTTTGGCGTTATCTTTTGGAAGTCTGCAATTTATCATCCTGGCCTGCTGTGTTAATTAGTTCAGCATGGTTTGTGTTGGTTTTTTTATTTCTAATTATCTTTACTTAGGGTTCAGATTGCATTTCTTCACTTTCAAGACTGTTTTTGGAAGAGTTTGATCTCCAGCCCAGGATAACTGGACATTGGGGGCCAAGTTGGAGGCATTAAAGAGAATTTTTTTACTTTGTTATTTTTGTGCCATGCCTCGCGTCATCACACGCCCTATTCTGAGGGCAAAACAGTAGTTTTGGAGGGCAAAATGGGGGGGGGGGGGATTGAATATCAAATGGACTCTTCTGATCATTTTAGAAGTTGTTTGATCTCCAAAATGACCAAAATAGTTACTCATATTCAAAACAATGTGCTTTCGGCCTAAAACATGGCATTTTAAACTTGGAGTGGTTTGAATTCGAATTTTTTGTATAACTTCAAGTGGCATCTATTTGAACTCCATATTACATCAGTTGCAGTTTTTCCAGCTGTCTGAGTATGACACATACCGGGGGTTTAAAAATACATCTTAAGAAGAAAAGACGTAAATCAGTCAGGTTCAACCATTCCTCATGCTCTTTTTCACAGTGATAAATAGGAATGCAACCAAGTTCCTCCTCGGTAGACATTCACCTGAGCATGAGCAATGCATTCTTTACAACTTTCTTCAGTTTCCTTCAAGAAGTCCCTGTACAAAAGGACTATACACCTGTGTAACATCAGTAGTAATAACTGCAGAGGAGAGAGATATTCAGTAGTGGGAAATTCTGTATCAATATGCTTCCTGGCTGAACGAGCCTTGTTTATCAATTAACAGATAGTGAAAATATTTTCTGCAATTATGGAGATGATTTCATTCAAGTATGAAGCAACACCACATCACTCTACTTCTCTAGGGAAAAGGCAGCTCCTGTCACTATTGTGGAACACAGCTAATTTTAACAGAGTCTGTGTCGGCCTCTTGAGGAATGCCATGTTGATGAAGGAATATACAGTAGGGAACTTCTCAGAGGACCAGGCTGATTGGAGAGCCTCAGGAAAGGTGTGAGGAAATTGCATTTCCTTTTGCTTAGCAGGGTTATTAACCAGGAAAGCAACTTTAATCACTGGAAGACCACTAGCAAGGTTATTTTTTTATATTTAATGAAACAAAACAATATCTGTTATTCCTCAGACGCTTTTTAATCTATATGTCAACACAATCATTTTTATGCTCCTATATAGTTGTAAACAACTGTAGGGGTATGTTAAAATGTGAAAGCACATAATGCATTTTCTGCGATTTAAAAAAATCAGTTAGCCTTGTATTATTTTCATCTTTATTGAGTACTATTGAAGGCTGAAAGTAGCAAATACACAGGTTAATGGTCAACAGGAAATGTACACAAAATACCTAAAAATGTCAGGAGGATATAACAGGGTTAACAAAACTCGTTCAAATACTTGTTGGCATTTTCAGACAGTAAATGCCCAGACAGGCGGGAGCTCTAGCTGCTTTCAGACAATCCATAATGACAGAGACTAGCTTTGTACTTTCATTAGAATATGGTAGTAGAATGGCTATATCACTTCAAAATAAAAGTGTTTATACAATTTTAATGTTTAATTTTCTCAATACTCAAAATAGACTCTATAAATCAAAGTATCTGAACAAAGAGAGATGCTTAGAGTAAGTACCCGCATCCCTAGTCTACCATCTTCTTTCAAAAGGTTACTTTTACATTTTACTGTACAAATGAATGTTCCTTTTAATTGTTGTCCAAAGTGGTATAGTCCTTTTTTTATTACTTTGGATTTTAGCATCTACGTGCCTCCAGAGTTGCTGATGTGGAGAACAGCAAGGAGAATAATAGGTGTAGTGTGAAGCTACTGACTGGGTTATAGGTAGCATTGTTGAGGATCTGCAACATATAGTGGTGAACACAGAATGCAAATATGATAGGAATATTTCAGCTATCCTTGTTGCTATCTAGTAGTCATTTGAATTTTTAAACACTGACAACTGATACCACTGACCAATAAAGACTTCTTTCCCCCCCACCCCTTTCCATTCTATTATGTCTGGTTGCTTGGATTAAGTCACTGCAGTATTCTTAGCAATGTTTTTCAGAAGAGATTTGCCACTGCTTCCTTCTTAGGACTCTGAGAAAGTGACTAGCCTAAGGTCACCCAACTGGCTTTGTACCTAAGGCAGGACTAGAACTAACAATCTCCGGGTTTAGAATCTGGATACTTTAACAACCAAACCAAACTGGTGCAATCATTAAGAGCTTATAAATTATAAATCAGAAAATTGAATTTAATCCAGAATTTTTTTTATTAGGTGTAATAACACAAAAATGTAGTAAAAAAGATAGGTACATTATATTACATATACTAACAGCTGCAAGGATTTCGTATGCGCAACTTTGGAAGGAGAAAAGGATACCATCAGAGGGCATGGTTATAAAGAAAATAATAGATTATATAGAGATAGACAGGCTAACGTTGAAATTAAAAGGCAAAGAAGATTCAATATATTATAGAGCCTGGGATGAGTGGTTTAGAAATAAAAATAAAATAAAATGGCAATTAGGAAAAGAATGAGGAAGTATGTAAATGTGTGTGTGTGTGTGTGTTACAGAAAAGGTTGAAGTGTAAGATGAAATATATTGATTTGTAACAAGAGTAAGATGTAATGGTAATGGAATAAGTAATCATATATTGAAAAATGTAAGGAAATGTAAAAGATGTCTTGATGTTGATAACAATGCGTATAATTTTATTTTATGTTTTTAAACTTTGGAATATCAATAAAATATTTTTTAAAAAGAGTATCTAACAGGACAGTAAAAACCTACACCCAAAGATAAGTACCTGGGTATTATGAGGAGATGCAGTTTGGTCTTAATACAGAAACACTGTTGTTTTTTTGGTTCAACTTCTACAGAAACAGCATCTTCCTGCTTAGCAGGGAGAAGAACGGAATCTATCATATAATATTAGATTATATAATAAGAGATATAGCTTTAGAGAGTTTCTTAAGAAACATATCCTCAGTTAATTTGGGGGTGAGGCGTAAGGTGGACAAAAGCTCTCAATATAAGGAATGGGTTTGATTTTTTTATTTTGTTTTTGTGAGATTGTGTTCTTATCTAAGATTGAGCATGGAACACTAAAGCAAAGAAAATGTTGCAAGTTGCAACTCTTCTTGTACATCTGGATTTTATGCCAGTACATATGAATAAAAGAGATTAGAAGGAGAGGCAAGGCTGACTGAATATGCTCAGTGGAAACTCATCAGCAGAAACCAGGAAAAGTGATCTTTGAAATTATTCATGGTAAGAGAATGGTAGCAACTTTCCCATTAAAAAAAAACTTAGAATGCTACTTCATAGAAGAGCTTCGGTCCTATTCTTTGAACTGACTCAAAATATCTCATAAAATCTGTATTCCCATTAATATATGAAAATAATCTTTCATAAATTTCCCTAACCATAATATTTTAAAAGTTGGCTTCAAATCCCTACCCTTGGTAATAAATTTACTGTAGTCCAGATTGTGTACTCACACTCTCTGCTTTGAACTTGGCAAAGCATCTTCCCTTCAGACAGTTCCACATTGGGCTCTCCTGCTTCCCAAAGTAGAGATGAGAGAAAAAATAGCAGCTGTGTTTGTTTTGAACATATGATTCTGTTAGGCTTGTCATTTCTACCCTAAAATAGTGGACTAACTCTAGGGCTGAGGTAGGTGTACTTACTGAGATGAGTAAGCTGAGATTTCACCAAATGATGAAATATGAATTTTGACATCATAATGCAAGCTCTGCCCCATTTGCCCTTAGTATAAGATATTATGATTCAAATTGAAAAGAGGTGGTGTTTCTGTTGCAATGCCTATTTTGTCTCTTCCTTCTTTGCCAGTTCACAGGTACTCATGAATAGGGGTAACCAGAAAGGATATAAGCCCCATTTCCCCTTGCAGAAAAAGTATAGTAGTATGTAATTTTATTGAAGCAATTATTCATGAAATCAGCAGATAGTTAAATCTTAAGAATTACACTTCAGCCTTGGGTATTCCGGGAAAGGAAAGATGATGGAAGAAAAGTAAAAATTAGTTGGCAGTGCTTATCACTGACCATCTTTTCTTTTCTCTTTCAGTTCCACTGGACAAATTTTTAATTTACAACCCAAAAGCTACACTTACTCTTTCTGTCTTTTGCTAAATGCCCAGTGAGAGTTTTGTTCTAGAAGAAGGTTGTCAAAATTTAACCTTAAAGAATTTCTGAAGATTGTTTTAAAACATACACATAGCACATATATACTTATTGGGGAAAAACAGTCATCTCGTGGTGCATCTAAATACAACATCCAGAATTGTTACCATTACCAAGCCTGTTGAAAATTCTGGGCATTGGAATTATAACATATTTGGAGTCACTAGCTATAAAGCTATAAACAGACTGAAACTGCCTGGTGTTTTTTGGTTTTTAATTCCAACTATAATTTTCACTGTGGGTTTCAAATTCTGTCAATTATCACATTTAATTGTTATTGATCTTAGTATAACAATATACTAAACAAACCATCAAATGATCAGAAAATCATATTTTAAAAAATCATAAATATGACACTGGAGACATGGAGGGATGGATGTGAACATTTAAATGCCTGTGTGTACATATGTGTTTTAGGAATGCCCTCTTTTGCCATACAAGCATTATACAAAATAAAAAAGTGATTAAGAGTCTCATTTATCTATGTTAATGAAATGTTGATGTTATGCCCTGACTGAAAGAAATGTATGGGGGTTATTTTTGTAAGAAGACAGGATTTTTATTTTTCATATGTAGCAGGGTATAGAACTCATAAGGGAACAATTTATTCAGTGAATTTCATAGATATTTTCAGTTTACTAATTGCCCTAACAAACTTTTTAATTTGTTCAATCTTGATAATAAAAACCATGTTTTTTCCTGTGGGTTTTCCCATGATTTCTCTATATCAGGTATTTTCTCTTCCCCCTCCTCAAAACCACTAAAGAGATTCATAAACCTTGCAGGAAATGAACACTATTTATTTATCTTTCCACAGAAGCAATAGTCAGCTTGCCTTTGACAAAACAATTGGGTGACTATTTCAGGGAGATGAAGTTAGCGAAGAACATTATGTTCAAAAAAACTTTGTCAAAATGGAATTATCTGAATGTGGGTTAATTCCACAAAATGGAGTGATACGTTTGGTAAACTGTTATGCATATTATAACCACTATGTGGAGCAACCACCAACTAATTTTTACTGTGTGTGGTCTTTAGGAGTTAGACTTAGATGGATATTGATGCAGCCTCAATGACATGTTCGGTCTTATGTTGTATCCAGGAAAAAACAAAAAAAGCTTTTGACAGTGAGACATGCCAGAAGCTCAAACCATTATGTGGTGGCTCACAAGCTGTCTCAATGGCCATACGGTTGTTGATGGCATCTCAACGGAGTTCAACTTCCACTCTCAAAAACAACCAGTCTGCCAAATGCCTAAACTATAAAAATCTTCTCATATAAACATTCTGCGTGGGTGGACAATGACTTGTCGTGGCTTATTCTGGAATGTTTTCAAAAGGAAATAGTACTAATGCTCAGTGCAGGTAATCACTTTTTTTTTTTAAAAAAAAGATAACCTAGAGTTGTGTTATAATTTTTATAGGTACAATTTGTACCTATCTTTCAGTAGATGAGAGAGGTGGCACACGAGAAACGGATCATTAAACAGTAGTGTGAAGCCAGGGAAATTAACCAGCTGCTGTGAAAGCCACCTCTCTTATTCTCTCAGTGATAGAGAGAAATAAGGCAAAAGAGGGAGAGGAAAGGGGATTAAAAAAAGGGAGGGACGGTGATAGTAGTGACAATTAAAAATATTGTATTAAATCCAAATCCAGTGATTTCAATGGAATACATAAAATGATCATGCTTTTACTTCTGAAATGCATGATTTTATGGATTAATAATATTGTGATCAATCAAAGGTCCAGGCTAGTTCAATGACCCATAGACACAATACAGTGTAAAATAATAAACCAATGCATCACATGCCAACCCATCTGTCCTTCCAGATTTAAAATGGAAGGGTTCTACCTAAGTTTAAACCCTTAACAACAACTTGACAAGTTCAAGTCTTCATGTTGCACACTAGTCTTCACATAAGAAAAACGAAAATGTAAGGCAAATCGACCTGCTACAAATGGCAATTGGAGAATCAAGAGTGTTTTATCTCCCTCAGTAGAATATGTTACCTACTCCATTACTTCCTCAATCACTTTCTGATTATTTTCTACTTTTTCTTGATAAGTCATATAGGCAAGGCTACCTAATCATTAACCAACAATGACTAGAGTTTTACTGAAGACTTTGTACTTGCAGAAATTGAATGTATGAAGAAGATGCAAGAAAATACGAGCTACCTTTGTTTGCTAGATATTGGTATTTGTGCAAACCCTTTTCCACAAGTATTTTGTTTAACAGTGAATGAAACATATGTACCTACAAATATACACATAGAGAGTGCTCTCTACAAGAACAGAACAGTGGAGAAAACTTAGATAGGCATGAATATCTGAAGTTATGACTTCCTCCCCCTGCTTCAGATTGAAAAGTGAATAGGCAGCAGTAGGAAGCTGGGCTAGTATTCTTCACTGAGATTTGAAAATAACTTAATTATATATTCATACATTAATGCAAAGGATTCCAATTAGTCATTTATACATTTAACAGTATTGCAATTTTTTTCCTGAGCATAGAATTTCCTTTACTAGCTGTAGTGTTCACTCATACAATCTGTAAAGTATCTGTTTCTTTCCGAAAAGCATATCTTACATATCTTATTGTATGTTCTTTTTCCTAAAGGAAGTTAGCCCATAAAAAGCTGGAGAAGACCATTCAAACTTGAACATCCCCCAATGTTTGATCAAGATATATCCTGATCTCAGCATCCCAGATGATAAGGTTTCCTATAATTTAATGAATTTAATCAACATCTCCCCCGAACCCCTTCAGAGAACAACTTCACATACCGAATCAGAATATTTTTATCTCTTATCCTATTAATAAAATATGGCATACAACATTATGAAAAGTATTACTACAAGGTTATATTAGTGTGCAACAAAAAGAGTAGGAGAGATAGAGGAGAAAATCAGGAGCAAAGTAACAAATTATATTGTCAGTAAAATGTGAACTTTTTGATTGGGGATGACATTTATTTTAAGTATGCAATGATGACAGGAAATCTGTCAGGGTAAGACATGGCAGAGGTTTCAATGTTTGTTAAGAGTGTCATGGGAATTTAACTAAAACTGTTAAAACTGACACAACTGGCTTTGGTTAACACATTAAGCATAGGAAAAGTGCCAGTCAGCATATTCTCTGTAGCATCAGTTCAGTTAAATTATCTGGAAGATGATAAAACAGGGTGGGGTAATAAATACTATTTTTTTCTCTCTACACATGAATAGGGAAGAGGTATTTTGACACAAGTCTGTTTCCTTCCTTCTTTTTTTTCAAAAGCAACTGTTTTGTTAAGGAGAGGGAGGGAAGGAGAAGGATTTGTGTTTATGTGCTGGGGGTGGAGACTTTTGCTTTATCACCTGAAGAAAGCAAGCAGAAAACATGTTACTACACAATTAGTTTCTGTACCAGTGCTGAAGTCCATGAATTCTTAGGCACCCTTTTGAAGAGCTTTCTAAAATTTTCTACTCTACTGTGATGAAACTGCAGTGTCATAGGTTAGCCAACTGTCAGAACAGAAGATTATAATGGAAGGTGTTGCTTTTTAGGATAGAACCAAGTATTCCATCACATACTACTTATGTGATGTTCCAGAGAAGGGTAAAAACATTCACAAATGAAAATGAAGAAACTGATCTAATCAATGATGTATATTGAATTATAAAGTATTTCATATAAATCAGAATGCTGTACTCTTTCATGAAATAAAAGAATAAAAGAGATCTTATGAAATTGACCTTTATTTTTTTATTTTCTTATGAATTTGTCATATGCTATAAAAATAATTTGAACTTTTTTTCTTTCAGATTCAGTACAACCTGCTCAATATATCTTTCATTGTAAAATAACACTAATAAATCCCTCAATGAATTTTTCTAGAGGGTGTGTCTTATATTTTGGGATGTCAAATTGTAGGTATGCAGCAGATCTGTGAAGCCAGTCCAACCATGTATAAAAGCAACAGGCATTTTTTTTTAAAAAAAATTGATATAAATGAATATTTCTCTCAGTGTTTCTGAATGCTAGAAGATGAGCATAGCATGCTCCAGAAGTCCATACTGAAATATATTTAGTATGAATATAATATGTGTGCATAGAGAGGGAATTGGGGGTAATTTTTAATGTTTTAATATGATTGTCTGTATTTTTATAATGATTGTTTTTATATTGTGGTTTTATTTGATTGCTGTACACTGCCCAGCATGACTTCTATAACTTTGATAAATAAATAAAAATACTAACAGAATTCTATATTCCATTCTTAAATATACATTAAAATAGTCCTCCAACAGTAACTTAACTGTGAACTTAAATGTGTCCAGATTCTAAAATCTATGTGCAGTGCAGTTAATGCCCATCTGCTCCTGTCTGGTTCTGCTGAAAAAATGCAGATGCAGAATTAAACATTAAAACCAAATGCAAAAACCCAGCAGTAGCTGCCAACAAATTGCCTTCATACTCAACAAGTATGATCTTCTAGAGTTCCATATGCTGATTTAAAAAAACAAAACAATAGTGCTATATTTCAGAACAAAAACAACATATGGAAAAGATTGGGAATGAACAAAAATATTACTATAGTTTTGACAATTAAAGGTAGGGGAAAAAATCTCGTTTCATTTATAAATACCCCCCCCCAATTATAAAGCTGGTTCTGTGAAAGAATTTGAAATAATGGGACTGCTTCTAGAACAGTTTACTTTCTGTGTGCTATCTGTATACTTTTTTAAATTAAACAATATTTTTTTTATTGAAGGAGATCATTTGAAAATTTGATCATTTTTATACTTCACAATATCATTGAGCAAACTGCCTGGACAATACATTTTAAATTTTAAAAAATCTGCTTTGTTTAAAACATTATATTAATCATTCTATGAGTAATAGGTATGTTTCTGCTGGCTTATGAGCTGGCTATGATTTATTTCTAACCCTAACACAATTGCATGATAACAAATATATAAGAAATGCTCCAGTATGTTGTAATCTCAAATAGTATATTTTAATCTAATGCCTCAAGATTAGGAATATTATGGATTCATAATCTTTCTTAGTAATATTTATTAAAAAAGGATGACAAAATGTTACATAAATCAGATGCAGCTCAGCATTGGTTCCAGATTATTAGCTGACTTTAGGAAATCATCATAATTTTCATATTGATTTCAATGGGACCCAAGTGTGATTTATATGGATTCAATTTCTATGTTTTAAAGTTTAGATATTTCTTACAGAGAATTCTCTGTCTTCAAAAAGAATAGAGATTATGCTGCCTTTTTTTGAATGAAACAACGAAAGGTGTACTGTGGCTATTCTGTTCAGAAAGAACAGTCAGATGTTGTATGCCTGATTAAAATAATCTACAGTAAAATTATATATTTATTAGTCTAATATTCAAAATACTGGCTGTGAGCTTTCATAGTAAACAATTGTTACAGTTGATGAGGTTATTAAAAGCTCCAAAAAGACAGATAGATATATGTGATCTTATTTCTCATAGCTATTGTTACATTGAAATGGTGTTTTAGGAGCCAATTGTTCAGCTTGTACTTTCACTAGTGCAATTCAATCACTTCCATCAATAAGGCAGTAAATATTTTCACCACTGAAATAACCTTGTGGCTGCCTTATAATTACCAGAATGCTTGCTGAATTACTTGCTTTGTTCCACTATCCCCTGTCAGTGCCACAGACCTCCCTGCCTCTCTTGTTTTTCTCAAAAGCAATTTAGAAAATGCTTGTATTTGAGACAAAAGGAGAACATTTGGTGAAAGAAAATTCATCATTAGGTATCTAGAGGTTTGTTAATAGAAAAGGCAACTCCCACAGTGTATCCTAGTGCTCAAGCCAGACACACATGCTCAGGACCAGCAAGCTGCCTTCACAGTGGGCCAAAAGTCATTATCATAATTTTATATTACATAGACTACATTGAAAATTTAATATATCCCAGCAAAAAGAGACAAAAGACATTTTGCATAATGCTTCCGTGAACGCACTCTCTCTTGCTACTCTTTTAGCCACCCCATGCAGATAATCACACCAGGAAAAAGAAGTTCATTACCTAAGCCAAATCAAAATTAGGCTTTTCTTTTTGATAGGGAACTTCATTAGTAAACCCTGTCTTATACAGCTGGGAGATTTGATGAATCAATCTTGGAGTAATAATTCAGCACAATCAGCCACATTTCTTCTTTTAAGTTTTATATATTTGTTAAGAAAATAGGAAATGATGCATTTGTAATTTGTTAACTCAGAAGACTATCCTTTCTATGCACTTATTTATGCTAGATTTCCAATAGTAACCTTGTTAATGCAATCTTTTTTCTATGTACTTACATATACATAGCAGCTACAAAATACCTGCTATATTCTGGAAAAAAACACTCCAAATTTCAGTGCTACAGTAAAGAAAATGGTTATTGTGCCATTAGTTAGAATGTAAAGGCAGTAAAACCTATATGGAAGTGGAGACAGAGCTTCCAACCACAGGAAATTGCTCACCCCACTGAAGAGTGATACTGATCAGCATCAAGGCTCTCCCTTTGGGTTGTGTATGCTCCCTTGTTTTTGTTTTCATTTCCTAGATGGCCATCTAATTCAATGTTGTTTTAGGTGGCTATTATTTACTACTGTCAACTTTTTTCAGAATCCTAGGTTTGTTAATTTTTATTTAATTTTTTAACTTGCATATTGCCAAATCTTTTCAAACTCCTTGCATGTTACAGTAACAGAGAAGTAGAAAATTACAATGTCTATGGTAATTATCATCCAAAATAGAGCAATAATCTCAGAAACATCATCAGAAAACAAATAACAATAATAATACAGCTGGCAGTGATATCAATCCCCAAAGGTCTCTGTTCTAAGCAGGTTCCAGAAGGCTGTCATTGACGGGACCAGTCTCATTGCCAGAGGGAGGCTGTTCCAAACAAGACAAATTAAAACTATAAAATAATGAAGAATTCTGTGAGATTCCTGTTTTAGGATCCCAAACTGTGTATCAGGTGCAATGGAGAGGAATTCACAAGAATATGTTTTATTAAAAAAATGCATTAATCTCTAAGGTGGCATCAAGATTCTTGGCCCTGCAATAAGCCACCATAGCTACCCCAATTGGGAAGGGCCACCATAGCTACCCCAATTCAAAATAGCAGGCTTATTACCTACTACATCCCTGTCTGCACAAAATGCAATCCAGATGCAAATTACACCATGGAAAGAAACTGTGTGAATGAGGAACCATATTCCTGCACTATTTTGCTCAAATAAATAAATACATACACATTCCTTTTCCAAATTGCTATTTGCTTCAAATAGTAGCTTGTTGATGGTGCGAAGGCCAAACAGGAGGGAAAAATCCCATCCCAGCAGTCCTAATTTAGACTGGGGTTTATGTATAGGGTGGTGAATTAAATTTTACTACTTGTGCTCACAGCAAATAGAAAAAATTAAAACTTCCCAAATTTCCCGAATCTGTTTCTAATGTATTTTTCTCCATAAATAAGAAATTTTGCAAAATCATGCCAGTGGCGCCAAAACTGGCAAAAAGAATTTTTTTTTAACCCTCAGGTATAGAATTTCAGTTTTAGAGGAAAAAAAAATTCACAAGTCTGTGTTTTTACATAGTAGGTGTAAACTCTACAATTAGTATGTAGTTGTGGATACACTGAATATTGGGGTATCAATAAGGATAATCATTTTTTCACTATTTGGCATTTCTCTATTCTAAAAGGGCCCATTTCAACAACTGGGTTTTCTCCTTGTCCAATATCATCTAAGATTAAGTCAGGAAAAATGAATCCCACTTAGTAAATGGGTAATCTAGACGCTCTACAATCTTTTTTAATTCATTTGGAATGGCATGGAAATGCTGTATGTCATTCCCATGTCTAAGTTGACCTTCTCTGAATGTAGGTCAGTTGGTTTTACAAGGCTTGGTTATGCCCTGTGAGATTAGACTCTTTAAAATTACTGATTGATTTTGCAATGCTTTAAATTTACAAAGCTTAAACTGAGCATAAACCTTAACTGGTCAGATGAGATTTTCCTGAATGTGTGATCAGTTAGGGGGAGTTCACCGCGCTGCTTCCTTAAAGAAAAGAACTAGTCAATGATCTGTGAAAGGTTGCAGCTTTGCACCTTTAATACTAAATGTTTCCAAAATCAGAATGCAATGCATAAGACATTGGTATCTCTTTAGTGCTCTCAGGGGCTTGGAACCTTGAAATACACTTTTTTCTTGGGCCACTACTTTACTTTCTTATTCATCTGAAACTGTTTATTGGAACATTTCAGGGGTCCCCTGAGGACTCTAGATAAACGACTCTGTAATGTACAAGCAAATCATATGTTTTGTTCAGAAGCTTTCTGACAGCTTCTCAAACTCCTACACTATTCAGATTTTCTTAGGGTGAGTCTCATGATACAACAGAGTTGGGTATTTAAAAAAACCTTTTGAACTGTTTTGGTTTTTTTTAAATTTGTGGACATGCCATTTGAAGACTGTTATTATTTCTAGGCTATTATAAAATACTTGCCACTACTCATGTCAGTGATGCAACTGGATTTCACACTGGTTAATCCCAAATAATATCTGGAACTTTGCTAGGAAATGTTAGATGAGGCCAGCGAAACCTGGTGCAAAACTAGAAATATCTAAAAATTTCCAGCAATTATTTCCTTTCTCTGGGCTCAACCCACTAAGTCCCAGGCAAATCAGAGACATTTTATATAAACTGGAAATTGCAGTAGAATAGGTTTGGAGAGTGGCAATTTGTGAAAGGATGGACTGCAGTTCAATGAGTAGATTTTTTTTACATTGTATTCCAGTCAGCAAAATGGTGTCACTGTCTTCAGCATAGATCTAAGTTTGCACTGCATTCAAGAACTGAAGTAAAAAGCATATGGACTGGACTTTTCCATAACTCTGATGACACAAATAAAACACTTATTTGAGTAATGTACTAGCTATACAGTAATTCCTAGGCATAAATATAACCTATGCTACAATAGTGGCTTTGTTCTTGCATTTTGAGATATGGTTTCTCTAGCAAAGTCATACCAGTTTTGTTTTAAACATAATTATTGTTTGCATCTATGCAATCAATTTATCAAAAACAAACAATTGTTTATTTGTTTCTATGCTGCCTTCCCAAGGACTTCAAGGCAAAGGGATCTCCCCATACTTTATCCCCACAATACTATACTTACGATGTAAGTAAGCTGTGAATGACTGGTTAAGCCAAAGTTCCCTAAGGTAATTTAGGAAATAAAGTAAGGAATAGACTTTGTTTATTCCTTTCATTATGAATTGGCTTTGTAGTTATGCGACTACATTTAATGGAAAGGTACATAAATATGCATATGCAGACATTTATATATCCATGAGGAATATTCCTTTAGGATTACATTTTTTTGAGAAACAATCTGAACCTCCTCTGTCCCATAATCACAAACTGTGTTCTGAAATTCAAAATGGACTCCCATTTGGAGCAATCCAGAGTCAAAGAAAAAATATGTTTTAGATGCTACTTGGTATACTATTATTTCTGCAGTAAAGCAGTTAAAATGTACATATAAAGTTTACATTTTTACAAATAAAATGGCATGTATCTTTTAAATAAAAAAGCTAGTACTATTTTTTGGTTTCAAGATTATTCCAAGTGCAAAAAAAAAAAAAATCCAGTTCAGCTATTTCCTTTTTCACTAGATTTTTACATTATTAGAAGTACACAGCTAACCAGGTTTCAAGCAGTAGACAAAATAGCATTGTGGGATTACATTAGTCCGACAGCTGCTTTATGACTATAGCTTCCAGACCAATTTATTTAATATTGATCTTTAAACAAACATCAGTACAAATAAATTTGAGCACTCCAGTCCTGAGATTTTTATATCCATAAAAGAGGCCAATATTCAGGGAACCAGAACTACTTGTATTTCTCCCTTTGATTCCGTTTTCTTTGATTCTACCAGGTATCAAATACATCAATGACAAATTAAAACAAATCCATCTTCAGATAACACTTGCTTTTTAATCTTTGGGTTAGAATTTTTTCTGTCAATAATTTCTACCAAATATTTTTACTGAACTTTCTTATTGCTTTATTCTGACTAGTAGAAAAGGTAGCACTATTTTGTCCAGAATAAATAGCACATTAGGGTTCCCCCCCCCACCCTTCTTGGTGGGAAATGTTGTATCTATGCCAAGGGCAGATAGAAAAACAATCTGTTCTATCATGCACTTTTCAAAGCAGGTTTTCTTCTTAACTCTCTTCATCTGGTAGTAAAGACAGGCCTAGATCCAAATGCTCCCTTGTCGACAAAATTGCTGTGCTATGTGATACTAGTTTGGGAGGCTAATCTGCAACCTTTTACGGGACTACAGTTGACCATTTGGAAGAGGGACAGATGGGTGCTAAATATAAATGGGGGAAAGACTTAGACAGGGAAATAGATAATGAATCCTGGGATCAGATTAGACACTCAATTCAATTAGACAACGATATACAAATGTTAGGCATAAGCTGATCCAACGTAATTATTTGCATAGGACTTATTTGTGCCCTTCTTAGCTGAAGAGAGATACAAGACACAATTGGGACAAATATTCCAGTAGCCTGGAACTCAACTAAAGTTCAAAAGTTTCTGGTCACAATTAATTCATATGTGCCATCTGTTTTATGCTGAGTAAAATCTATGCTTCATATTGTTCTCCAAATACACAGACACATCAATGTCATCTATGATGATAGAAGAATAGGCAACACAAGTGGCACTTCTCTAAATTTCAAAGTCTAAAAGGTAATAGATTTAATCTACCAGCCAGAACCAATAATTGTGTCTTGGGAAGAAAGTTATTACATTCTCTGAGAATCCACAATCAAGATTTCTTTTCTGGAATACATGAACAATAGTATCTCTTAGGAAATCTGGACTTAAAAAACAACAATCTTAATCTGTTGCTGTTGTTATTTTTTAAAAGACTGCTTAAACATAAGATGCAAACCTAATAAAATTACTAAGTTAATGAGCAGCAAATTGAATTACATAAGTTTTCTTTTATGCCAATCGTATATAAAACACGAAGCTTTTGTCACAATTATTTCTCCCATTGAATAAATAGCCTATAGGAAAAAAAAACACTAATTAAAGTATCTGTTCTTTCCTTGGTTGCACTTGAAAAGTGGTTCCATAATTAGCTAAAGTTAAGGATTTCCTTAACAATTTAACTAAGAGAATAGTTTAGAAGGGGAAAGGTGCTTGTGTCTTTTTCTGTCTCATGTGTCAACTTGTAAGAAGTTTCAACCTTATTGGCTGGTAAATGAGATCCATAGCTGGCTTTAGGCCAAGGAGGAACACATATATGTATTCATTTCTTATTTTTTCATTAACCTTGCCCTGATATCACCATGTCTGTGTCCCTACGGGCTGGTGACAATAAGATTTATTAAGCAGAAATGGACAAATTAATGTTGAGCTTAAAAGATAAAGAGACATCGATATTTTATAAGGTGTGGGAACAATGGTATAAGTGGATAGAACGGAGACAGATTAAAGATAGTTATTAACCATAAGTAATAGATAAAATAAGAATGTAATTACACATAATTTAATATCTGTAATTAACGCACAAATTATTGTCATAAGAGAATCACTACAAATTGCTGTTGTTGAGTGATATATTTATTTATTTATTTTTAATGTTATTAATATAATAAAAGTTTAATAAGTATAGTTAAAAAATTTTTTACTAAGCAGGCAAAATCAAAATAGGTAAAACAATGTAACTTGAATTTAGTAAGTGGATTATTTGACTGATCTTGAAGAAAGATTGGGATTGGACAGTACTTGAATGAAAGATGGCCAGATAACCCTCGGATTGTAAACTAAACTGAGAATTTTAAAACAAAAAATTCTAGAAGAAGGTAGTGTCAAAATACATCCAAACTGTTGCCAAAACAACATGGAAATATGGATACACCCAGGTAGTCACTAAACTTAACTGTAATTTAATTAATTAATTTAAAAATAGCAGCAAAGCACAAATATAGCTGAGCTAAAAGCTTTAAAACAATACAAAAATTTCCATAGACCTGGCAGAAAGCCATGCCTGGAGGCAGTTAACAGTGATGTGAACATTTGTCACACATGAAAAACTACATGTAGCAAAGTGAAATCTGGTTTTTACCAACTATTTGGTGAAAGACAATATCCACCATTTATGGATTATATATAAAGGTGATTTGTGTCACTTGTTGCACAAGTAATATCAATTATTTAAATCATTTTATATCATTTAAATACACATAGTTGCACAATACTCTCTATCGCACACTTTGTTCACTGTATCGAGGTTCACTAAATTAAGGTTTTATTATTTAAGCAGTTGCCTATATAGAAATTATTTTCTAATATAAAGCTTTGATTTATGTGAAGTAGCTTTAAGAGACTGTATTCTTCCTCAATGTAGATAAATAAACAAGCAAAAAAGAAGGAACATGGGGAAAGAAAGAGAGGGAAAAAAATCATGAAAAAGTAAAATTATATTATTAAACATTGCATTAATTATGTTATTATTAAAACTAAACAAAACCTAGCATTAGGACTGCTAACAGTGACTGAGAATTAGGTATGTCAGGAAAGACATAAAATCAAGCTAGATGCAATGGGAATGGTTTGTGTGTGTGTGCACGTCCGTGTGTGTGTCCATGAGGAGAGCAAAAAGAGTCAAGAATGAATAGGTGCTGAATGAATTTGGATTGAAAATAAAATAAGTAGCCAGTATAAAAGGAGTACGTTGAAGTATTTTAGTCATATAGACAGAATGAATAAGGACTGATTGCAAAATCTAGGAAGGAAGAGTGAGAGGTTTAACAGAAAGGAGAATATGAAAAAAGAGAACACTGAGTTCTTCAAAACAAAGAGCTAAAAAGTTTTAAAGAAACAGAATTATCTTTTGTGTCAACAGAAACCTAGAGCTTTCTTCATGGCCTTAGACTGAAAGACATCTGCTCACTGTTGTCATAAATTTTATTTGGCTTGGGAACCTCTAGTTCCTGCCTCATCAGCTTCATTCCTTACAGTCATAAATTGTGAACAGCCAAGAGGAAAAGAGAAAAGGAAAATGAGAACTATACTAGTGTTAAGAACTGTGAAAATATATGATTATACCAAATAGAAATACTTACAACTAATATAATAATAAATGGGATATTTAATATAATACTTAACAAGACATCAGATCTAACAATCAGGCAAGGCCCATGATGAGTTTGATTGACTAGAGCGATTTGATGAGTTTCATCTAGGCCAGGGGTGTCAAAGTCAATTTCACTGAGGGCTGCATCAGGGCTGTGGTTGACCTCAGTGGGCTGGGTGGGCATGGCTGACTGGGCAGGTGTGGCCCACTGGGTGGGCATGGCCAGCTTGATGCCACTCCCCAAACTGCTGGCATGTTTCCTCTTCACACTGGGTAGACTGGGTCAAGGTCACGCTGGCCCGGTGTTTCTTCTTTGCACTGGGTAGATCGGGGCGAAGCGACGTGGGCCATCTCTTTCATTTTCCAGGATGGTCCCACAGGTCAGATACAACCACATTGCAGGCTGGACCTGGCATGAGGGCTTTATGTTTGACACCCTTGATCTAGGCCATTCTTATTCAATCTAAGATTGCCCCAGATATATTGCGATTGTAATATCCATAATTCCAAGAAAATATATAGGCTAGGAATTATAGATATTGTGATCCTAATGTATCTGTAGGGTACCAGATTAGAAGACTGATTTATATTATCCCTCTGTATGCTCATAACCTTTGAGTTCCATTATATGGAAATATATGATGGTGCTGGTTTATGATTATTTAGCAACTGATTACTGGTCCTCGAAATTTAAAAAAGGAATGATATGCTTGATATTTTGTACATGTCGATTTAGCATGGTTGTCTATTTATTGAAAGTATATCAAATAACAACAACGTTGGCACTGTTGTAATTGGCACGCAATAATTAAGTCAATTAATTTTGCTTTAAAATGATTATTTCTAACATCATACATGCATATTATGTATCAACCTTGCATGTAGAACATTAGTACAGACAAAAGATAGGATGTAATAAAGCTTAGTAAGTTTTTGTAACTTAATTGATATCTATGACAGTTGAGCATATTATTATCTTGTGATGTGATACAATAAATGAATAGATGCTCTATAAAGAAAGAGGCTATCTCTGAAGACTGTTTACAATTCCACTCTAAGGTCTAAACCACTCTAAATTTAATTTCATGAGGAGAGAATTCAGACTGTTTCATAACCTTAAAGACAGCTCCAGCCTATTTTTAATGTGCCTCTGGCATTTGTGAAAGCAGTACAATTATTGAAGCTGTTTCTAAAACCCAAAGCTGCAGAGTGTTACTCTCCTAAAATGGTCTCTGGGACAATTGTGACAGAGAAGATATCAGTTCTGAAGACTAGCCATGCCAGTGTTAAATCTATATAGTGTTAAGTTATTATATACACAAAGTTTTTTTTAAAGGTCTCATTTTAACCAATGTTTATAAGGTGTTATATCACTTTAATCAGGGGGAAAAAGGATTTAGAATAAAATTTCTTCATTCCCATTGAGGTTGGACATGGTTTAAAGAACTGAGAGGAAAGTGATGGGAGCACTGAAAATCAGATGGAAAAAGAGGTAGGGCAATCTTCTAAAAGTCCAAATTGATGGATATAAAGCAATGTCAAACCAATTACTACATGAAAAGGAGTATAAACACACTAGGTTTAAATTATGAATTTTACCATTAGCATTAACTTTTTCTCTTCTGAATGCAATCCTATCATATTAGATTATGTTGTCACCAGAAGATGGTTATTTTATCAATCTTTATTACGGGTACAGCACAGAACGATAGGAGTCCAAGCAGCATTCCCCTCCCATTCTAAGCTATTGCAGCTATATTATAGTGACGACAACAATGGTTTGCAGTAATTGTAGAACACCCACATATAGGTACAACCCTGATGTCCATGTAGCATACAAGTAGATGCTGTCACTCCACAGGGCCTTTTCTCGTGCTATGTAAGATCTGGCTAAAATTATTCATTTCAATTCTACAGTCACTAACTCCAGCAAGGGTTTTGGATCAAGCTCTTCTCTTGTGAACACAGACAGTGTCTGGAAACAGTGGAGCAGATGTCTCCACTGAGAGTCACAGATGCTGTCAGGAAACAACTACAGGCTAACATTTGATGCATTTTAAAGAGGGGTTCAGAGTAAAATTCCAACAGACAGGTTGATTGTCTAATACTTCAAAGGAATTAGTGGGATTAGTTACCCTTTTCCTTTGTGTTTCTTACCCATTTCCTGAGGTTGCTGCATCATCTTGAACATAGCTATAGAGCATTTGTAGGGGTATTATTCATATTCACATTATTATAATTTGGCAAAGATTGCAACTTCAAACAATTCAACCATTACATGAAGATGACATGCATCTGAACATGACTCAGTGTTTTATGGAGGAGATAAGGAAGGCATTCTGTTTAACCTTTTTGGTATCTGTAACAACAACAAAAATCCCTACATGTAAGTGAAATTACTTTTTCCAGCATTACAAATACTGTTTTTTCAATTACAATACTTTTTCTAACCAATCTTTATTTTCAAGAACATATATTGGTGATAATGTAGAATTGATGACATACTTTTCAAATTTCACTTGACAAATGTATGATGAGCCATGTGATCTACAGACCACAGTGGTCATAGATTTGAAGGGTTGGATTGAAGTTGATTATTGGAATCAAGAAATAAATTAAATAATCAAAATCTAGGCTGTTCATAAAAAGACAAAACAAAAGAAACAGAGAATTTCTACAATATCTAGAAGTTTGAATGATTACTACTGTGAAAAAAAAACCCAATAACAACAAAACCACTAAAACTGGGTGGAGGACATGAGCACAAAAATGAGGATACATCCTCCTTTTCTGGAAGTTTGGAAACCTTAGATTTAGCAATGTACAATCTTGTGGCTTTTTAAAACATATGAGTGCAGTTTTTATGGAACATGAATGGCCTGCCCTGGGCAACATTCCAAAAAAGTGGGCAAGGACGCCAGGATAATGTTATATAGTTAATGCGACCATCCTCTTTTTCACTTAAAAATCTGTAATTCTGCATAAGGTGTGATGGGTTTTGAGGGCCAGACATAATGCTTTGCTAGACTATAGGCCTGAGAAATCAACTTTTCACTCATTTCATAACAACCTTTAAACTAAGACGGCATAGGCTTCCTTAAGTCTATTACTTAGCCAGATCCTGATGTGACTTAGGAGTGACTTGTGCATAATACTTTTAATCAAAAGTTCATAGTATGGAATATCATGTAAAAATCTCTATCAGAGATTTCCAAACTTTCTTGGTTCAAAGTACCTCTAGCTGTTTTCAAACTATGCACTGCAAAGCCCCTGGGCACTCTAGCAAAGTCATTAACAGTTTAGTTTATGAAGTTTAAACTATCCCATGATGCACCTATGAGTTTCTTGTAATGCTCCAGGGAGCTGAAGTACAGTCTGGGAGCCAAGGAAAATAATGGCCAATGAGGTCATATTCCAAAAAGCCTTTGTTCCACTGAATTTGCTTGGAAAACAATTTGTAATATATCATTATTAGGTGAAGTATGTAATGGTCTAATTTCCTAACAATGAAAATATGTTGAGGGAGACTCTTCAAGCATGCCATTGAAACTCAGTATCTCCATTAATTGATTTCTAAGCTACCTATGTTTAAAAAACAACTGTCACTTACATGAACACAGGATTTCCTAAACAAAAAGAGAAATAGTGAAACAGGCCAGTAAATAACATAAAACAGTAAATGAAGAATATCATACCATCTGTAATTTTATCAAAAATGAGAAATTTATATTAAAGTGGGAGGGAGAAATCTTTGGATTTGGAAGGACTGCCAAAGCGTTTTTAAAAAAATTATAGGGTGCTTAAATGTTCTTTATGACTGACAGAACAAGTTTATGATTCCTTTTTAAAGTAGGTTTAATAGGGTGGATACATTTTTGTCATTTATGGAAGTCCTGGTGGACATTTTCTTGGTTTTCGCAAGAAGCCAAATCATTTGATGTTACATGTGAAGTGACAAAGGCATTCTGTATAAAAATAACAAGATATGTCAATAGAATAAATAGTATTAAAAGGAAATATATAGGCATATAAAATTACACAAAGAAGGCTTATGGTCTGTGCACAATAGAAAGAATGAAACCACAGCATTTGCAAATAATTTATCCTTCTAGAATTCATCAATTGCAGCATTTATTCCTAAACAGAGATATCTAAAGTGAGACTAGAGCAAAGGCAGAGATGCACCACCCTAAACCATTTTCTTAATTAGACAGAAGAATGAAGTAAGAAAAGTGGCATTGTGCTAAGAGAAATGGAGAAATAGGATGGCAAGCTGAAACATAAAGAAGAAACAGAAGGTTGTAACTTTTTTTGGTGCCAATTAATAAAGCAACAGCATGGAACTATTTAAAGGAAGAAGTCATTGGGGTGCAATCTGCTTTACAGTTAAGAGGCATAAAGAAAGCCTCTTCTTGGTTAGAAGAAAAGATGCCTTGTTAAGCAATGAAGAACTCTGGTGAAGTAGAACTAGGTAGTCTAGCATGAGAACAAAATGTATGCAACTCCCCACGTTGCCTGGTAATAGATAGAATATAAAGATAATAATTTGAGAATTTCCCTAATTACTATTCCCTTTTTATTTTTATTTTTGAAAGAGTAACAAAAGATGCCACTTAATGCCGTGTTCCTTATTAGTTTTATTGGAAGTTGCAAACCAAGGAGGAAAGATAATACAGGCAATTGCTTTAGGTGACACTATATATGTGCCACAATGATTAAGTCCCATTTCAGGGTACATTTTTAGCTTCCAGATTAGAAAGGAGCAAATAGGATCTTCCAAACAAGAGGGCAATTATGTCCCCACAGCTGAAATAAGTCCCAAAATGAGAGATAAAATAAAATCACAGTGCTGTCAGACGAGTCTGTTAGCCATCCGTCTCTGGTGGATGACCTGGCACATTACATTCTTCCCCTTTCTACATGTGACTTTTTTTTGGTCCTCTTTAATAGGTGTATGGTTACCAGTTAACTTAATTGCTTAGCTTAATTGCTATGTGCAAACTGTAACTTTTAAATTGACGCTTAGCTATGTGATGTCTCTAGAATAGTATGCAAAAATTACTGGACTGTATTCAACATTATGCTACTGGACAAATCACATGTGACATTGTTCCACTAGTTTGAGTATTAGTACAAG
Source organism: Pseudonaja textilis (assembly GCF_049901715.1). Taxonomy (NCBI): domain Eukaryota; kingdom Metazoa; phylum Chordata; class Lepidosauria; order Squamata; family Elapidae; genus Pseudonaja; species Pseudonaja textilis. The sequence goes on from NC_141992.1 coordinate 155,338,827, forward strand.
GAATATCAAGTTTAGTAAGGTGATAATATGAATTGTGGGATGGCTGGCTAAATTTATGGAGCGATGAGGATAATAGCTTATGAAACATTTTGTGCAATAGCTGGTACATACAGGAAGGTGGAACTTCTCTTTTCACGGAGCTACCAACTCTGCTAGATATTTGTGTTGGCAAATTCCAATGGTTATTATATCCCCAACATTGGAGAGAGATCTTCAACTGTTCCTAAATAATATCAGTTAGGTATTTAAATTCTCTTTTGATCATTGATCAATTGTCCATTCACTGTAATAAACAGGGATGTACCTAACATACATATATTTGGAGGGTATATTTGGAGTTAATATACTGTATAAAGCGACATTAAGCCAGATAGTACAATAGTTTTAAAGCAATACATGGTGATGAATTTTGGGGGTGACAAAGGATTGGGAGAGAAAATCAAGGTAAGCCACATAAACTAGGACCAAAAGTGATTTGGCTACTGATGAAAATGATATTTTATTGTCACAAAAAGGGAACCTTTTTTTACTTCCTGCTGTGGTGCCAGAATTCAACATCTGCCAATATAAAACACAATACTAAATGACTTAAGTTTAATTTATGAGGACAGAATAACAGTTTATGGTATCTCTCACTATTATGAAATGTACACCTGACAGATGAATCATGAAAAACAAAAAAATCTGGAAAAAGAAATAAGTGGAGTGTTTCCTTAGCATGTTCTGTACAGTTAAACATTCCAGAAACATAAATTATTCGTTGGTACTACAGAGTATTCACGCTTTAATAATGAAGACAGTAAGCCATCATAGACAACACAATTTTGTTACTTCAGCAATTCCAAAATTGGACTGCTTATGAAAAGGTCATAAGCATGGTAACAGTTGGTATTAATGATACACTGGTATAAGAGACTAGACAATGTTATGAAAGAGGAAGTTAGTCAACTAATATTTCTTTATTTATAACAGCTGGACTCTATTCGCTGAAAATAAATGAAGATGATGACAAATGAATGGATGGAAAACAAATTCAAATTTCATTAAAATATTTCTAGATATAACTAAATGCTGAGTTAATGCCTTTAACTCTTCATCATTTGTTTTATTCTTATTTAATATATTACTCTGCCTTTTAACTTGTGTGTAACTCTAATTAAGCATCACAAACATGCTATGCACTATTAATATTGCATATACACACAAGGAGAAAAATCAAGCAAGATACTGAACATTATAGAACAAAGGGATGAAATGCAATGCTACTTTCCTTGTCTGGTCTTTAAAAACCTGTTTTTGCTGATTCTACAAGTATGTTTTGAGAAGCAATAAAGGATGTAGGGATCCTCCTTCCATTTATGCTGACCGAAACACTTGATTTTGTCTAAGATCTAACAATGCAACATTTGATGCAGTTCTTAGCCAATATTTGTTTGACAAAAAGTACAACAATATATGCAAAAATAACGAAAATAAAATCTATAAAATAAGAGGAAATTTGTTTGGTAAAAAGAGGCAAGTCTAATTCCAGATTTCTTAGCCATTTCAGAAACTGAGTAATAGTCCAGTGGTAAATTACATGCCTTGAATGCCTTTATCTAAAGATGTCAAGATCTCAGGTTAAGTTCTTGGCATCTTTAGATAGAACTGAGGAAAAGTTTCTCTCTAAACCCCTAGAGACCTGCTGTTAGCTATAGAAGTCAATATTAAATTAGATGGACCTGTGGTCTGATCTGATATAAAGCAATTTCCTACATTCCAATAAGGTAATGGAAAGTGCTAGGTTGCAATTTAGCAGCTAACAAATTTTCTAGCAGCTTGCATAGGAAAATTCAAAACAGAACAGTATACAGGGCAGCTGAGGAAAGGGTGGGAAAAGTCACCCTTTCTACCATATTGGCCTTGACTACAGAAATATTTAAATATCTACTAATAAAGAATTCACATAACATGATCACTTTTTAAATGATGCTTTTTAAAAGCTGATTAAATACAGCAATAGTTGAGTTTTTAATGTTAGATATTGTCTTGAGAACAAAACCACTTAGGAAAGAGCTGGTGAGCAGAAGGAAAGCAGTCAACCCATTTAGAAATATGCCATTAACTCACAGGAACACGTTCCCTCTGGACACACTCCCAAAGAAGATCCCTGGTGAGTTTAGGCTTGCATATCATTTGTCCTATCCAGAGGGCAAATAAGTTAATGATTATACAGACACCTTGCTGGGTTCACTATTTGGTTGCTTCTCTCCATTGAGTGATGCAGATGATAAGAAATATCATGGTAAACTTAAGGCAGAGGGAGCCTCGCCGCATGCGCACACAAAAATAAACAGCTGCGCCTATATTGCTAGCAAACCAAGTTAATTTTTTGCTTTCTGTGAGAGGTTAGGGTTTGATGGTTAGGTGAAGATATTCAAAAAGGATACGGAAGTATTTCTTAATAAACTGAGCACACCTCTCTAGAAGGAAAATGGTATATAAAATCTCTTAAAATGTACACTACTTGCTGTGGATGGGACCACCAATATGATGGCATTACAGGAATTATTGATGGCATCTGGGAAAATAACCAGGGATTTGAGAATCCCTATAGCAGATGATAATTGGGGGGAAGGGGCAGGGAGGGAGGAAAAAGTGTGTATCTAAAAGAACTTATTAAAATTTGGGCATCAAACTGGATTCAAGTACAACAGAATCACCTCTCTCCAGGGACAAAGGCAAAAGTCCTATGAGGCTACTGGCTCAGCTGCAGTGAGCTAATAAGGTTATTGGGAAGCAGATGCACTCATTAATACAGTGGTGGCACAGGATCTCCTGAGACAGGTCATAGTCATGATAATGCACACAGTAAAGTAATGTGCTCTGTATTCATGGCCAGATCCTATGGTGCCAAAGCTAAATGAACCTGTATCAGTGCCCTGTGATATTTAACCCATTGTGAGCCATAGCAGAGTCCTCAATGCCAACCTGGGAAATAGGAGACATCAATATTCAGCTTAGATTTTTTGCTAAAAGAATGTACATTAAAGAATGATGCAGAGGTAAAAGGTACTTATTGAGAACAAATCATGAGCATGGAACTGGCAATGTCTCCATCAGAATGATAGTAAATAGACTACCAGTACTGTATAATCCTAAAATATCAAAGAAAACACAGACAGTGCTCTTCTCATGGAAATTATCTGTGGTGCTGTTGGTCAATTCATACAAAATATGCTTGCAATTTCAGTCCTGCTTTAAGTTATATGTCTTGAAGTTCCATTGGCTTCAGTGTTGCTCATGTATGATTAAAGAAGAGCATGCCAAAATTCTGTTTTTATAGTAGAATATAGCTCTCTCAAAAATAGATCTGTGGAAGTAAAATAAACATAATATATTTGGAATAGAATGAAGGAAGAATTCTTGAAATTGTTATGTAATTTGTACTGAATAAAAATATTACATAAAACAAAAGGGTAGTTTTGGCTTGTAGAATTGCTTATACGGGAATGGTTAACTATATGAAATATTACACTGAAATTTACAAGTGGGTTTCCCTCCTCCCTGGTTGGAGGAATAATTTAGGACTAATGATATAAAAGAACATTTTAGCAGTAGTTATTCAAAACTAATACATTGTTTGGGGAACACTGAACCTATTTTAGAAAAGGCCTATATTGAACCAAATCTAGCAACAAAGGTGAATATTTTGGTTAATCAGAAGAAAGTTAAATTTAAAAAAAAACTCCTGTAAAATAAAAAAACCTCTAAAAGTAGGGAAAAATAGGGAAGGGGAACCAAAACAAACAAAGAAAAAGACAGACATTGGTATCATATATTTTAAGAAGCAAATAAAATACATATACCTACTTATAGAGCTGAGAAAACATTAAGCATAAAGTAGAATTATGATTATGAAACAGGATAAAATATTATTTTGCCAACATTCTCAAAATGAAGGAGGCAGAGAACTGTTGCCAATGGCTCTCTCTTTTTTGCAACTTAAATCTGGTAGCTATAGCTGTAAATGTAGCCAGTGAGTGCCCCTTGGTCTACCATAACATACCCCATTGGGACTGTAGGGCAAAAAAAAAGGCAAGAGAAGGTCAGCCTGATTACTCGCAAGGAGGCAGCCTTGTCCCTCTTAATGGGCTACACCAGAAGCTATATATTTAGCACAGCAGACAGATGGAGATGATGCTGGGAACAAAGTGTTGATTTCCTATCTATGTATTTCTAGGTTGTTGTGACCCCTGCCTTGCTTTGGATTGACACTGTACCTTGACTTTGGATCCTGCCTTATGAATTTTTCTTGCCTCATAAATCTTGTGTTGTGGATTTAATTTTGACTGGTAGGTTAGTCTTGTTTGAGAAACTTTCAAGTGTCTTGTGGACTCCTTGGCCGTTGCTCTGTGGACTAGCATTAGCCTGCTTTTGGCTGGAATTAATTGGGACAGTTCTGGTTTTTTGGGTGAAGAGAATTGTTGGGAAATATTAATAAACCTACTAAACCATGGTTATGTGTCCATGTGAGTGAGTGGGACAGTACAGTGACAATGATCCTAAACATTCCAGTAAATCTACCAAAGAATTGCTTAAAAAACCCCAAAAATTTAGAGTCCTGTAATGGCCTTGACCATATTTACTGTACTTTCTTTGATTGTAAATACAGTCAATCAATCAGTCAGTCAGTCAATCAATATGAATAGGATCTAATCTCAGTCTTGCAAGACATGGTTTAATATTCCATAAATCTTGGACAAATGTAGCTGAAAGATAAGACTGTCAACAAAAAAACTTCAAGGAATGCAAAATTCATATACACTGCTCAAAAAAATAAAGGGAGCACAAAAATAAGACATCCTAGATCTGAATGAATGAAATATTCTTATTAAATACTTTGTTCATTACATAGTTGAATGTGCTGACAACAAAATCACATAAAAATTATCAATGGAAATCAAATTTAGCAACCCATGGAGGTCTGGATTTGGAATTACACTCAAAATTAAAGTGAAAAAAAAAAAACACTACAGGCTGATCCAACTTTGATGTAATGTCCTTAAAACAAGTTAAAATGAGGCTCAGTAGTGTGTGTGGCCTCCATGTGCCTGTATGACCTCCCTACAACACCTGGGCATGCTCCTGATGAGGTGGCAGGTGGTCTCCTGAGGGATCTCCTCTCACACCTGGACTAAAGCATCCCCCAACTCCTGGACAGTCTGTGGTGTAACGTGGCATTGGTGGATGGAGCGAGTCATGATGTCCCAGATGTGTTCAATTGGATTCAGGTCTGGGGAGCGGGTGGGCTAGTCCATAGCATCAATGCCTTTGTCTTGCAGGAACTGCTGACACACTCCAGCCACATGAGGTCTAGCATTGTCTTGCATTAGGAGGAACCCAGGGCCAACCGCACCAGCATATGGTCTCACAGGGTCTGAGGATCTCATCTCGGTACCTAATGGCAGGCAGGCTACCTCTGGCAAGCACATGGAGGGCTGTGTGGCCCCCTAAAGAAATGCCACCCCACACCATTACTGACCGACTGCCAAACCGGTCATGCTGGAGGATGTTGCAGGCAGCAGAACATTCTCCATGGCGTCTCCAGGCCCTGTCACATCTGTCACATGTGCTCAGTGTGAACCTGCTTTCATCTGTGAAGAGCACAGGGCGCCAGTGGCAAATTTACCAATCTTGGTGTTCTCTGGCAAATGCCAAACATCCTGCACAGTGTTGGGCTGTAAGCACAACCCCCACTTGTGGACGTCGGGCCCTCATATCACCCTCATGGAATCTGTTTCTGACCGTTTGAGTAGCCACATGCACATTTGTCATTTTGCAGGGCTCTGGCAGTGATCCTCCTGTCCCTCCTTGCACAAAGGCGGAGGTAGCAGTCCTGATGCTGGGTTGTTGCCCTCCTACGGCTTCCTCCACGTCTCCTGATGTACTGGCCTGTCTCCTGGTAGCGCCTCCATGCTCTGGACACTACGCTGACAGACACAGCAAACCTTGCTACAGCTCACATTGATGTGCCATCCTGGGTGAGCTGCACTACCTGAGCCACTTGTGTGGGTTGTAGACTCTGTCTCATGCTACCACTAGAGTGAAAGCACTGCCAGCATTCAAAAGAGACCAAACCATCAGCCAGAAAGCATAGGAACTGAGAAGTGGTCTGTGGTCACCACCTGCAGAACCACTCCTTTATTGGGGAAGTCTTGCTAACTGCCTATGCTTTCCACCTCTTGTCTATTTCATTTGCACAACAGCATGTGAAATTGATTGTCAATCAGTGTTGCTACCTAAGTGGACAGTTTGATTTCACAGAAGTGTGATTGACTTGGAGTTACATTGTGTTGTTTAAATGTTCCCTTTATTTTTTTGAGCAGTGTATATGATTATACAGTAGAGGTTACTCAAGATGTATGTATGTATTCATATATGTATATATGTATGTTTGCATGCATGCATGCATGTATATTACTTTTTTGTCTACTTTTTCCAAATACCAATTAAAATGATCTGGTGTCTTTATATGAACATATAGTATCATTGTTACTTTTGTAATTTTGTCTGCAATCCTAAGCATAGGTAACCCATAATACATTGGATTTAGTTCATATTTAGAACATATGCAGTACAGCATGTTTTTTAAAAGATAGATAAAATGAAAGGCAAAATGACTCAGCTGATTAGGAATCACTTTGTATGCAATTGTAAATGTAGTTTCATTGAAAATGTATATATTTTTTTTAAAAAAATCATTTTTTGAAGTATGAACCTTTAAACCAGGGGTGTCAAACTTGTGGCCAGCAGGCCGGATGAGTCATGCGCTGCCCACGTCCAGCCTAGTTTAGCAAATGGTTAAAAAGTTGCAATTTGTCACATGATGACATTGTGACAACGTGAGTTTGACACCCTTGCTTTAAACCAAATTATTCAACCAAATTAAATGCCAAAGGGAGATTATCCATTGTCCAAGAACAGAGTTCTGCTCTTGTCAAGAAAATCCTTAAGAATAAATGAAATCAGATCTTTGCTCTGTTTACTTGCTATATTCAGGTTGTAGTATCTTACAAGAGGGGGATGGAATTTGTATCTAAATTGTTCCTTCATGAATTGATCAAATTCAGTCCTGCATTCAGATCAATTTGAACTGAGTATTACAGGAGTGTCAAGCTTGCGTCATCACGTGATGAATCGTGGTTTTTTCCCCCCTTCTCCTAACCGGGTGTGGGTGTGGCCAGCGCATGGCACATCTGTCCCATGGGCTGCGAGTTTGACACCCCTTAGGTATTATTTTAGCAATATTCTTAACATACCCTTATATTTCAGAACCCAAGCAACATCCACCCTATCAATAATCATACCATAATCAGATACACAATACTTTTTAGTCTGAGAGCCTTGGCAGGGTCAAGACACAGAAATGAGCAAGGTGTGATTAAAATGAAAGTATTCTTTAATTCCAATTAAATGAAAGTTATATTAATAAGCTTTAAGGTGGGTTATTAGGCAATTTATTTATTACATTTGTTAATGAAAGCTTTCTCTCACATTAAAAAATTAAATCCACTAAAATTTTTGGAAGGTTTGTAGTGACAGCAGCAAGGATTTAGATGACAGCATGGTTATGATGCTATAAGTCAGATACCCATCGGATGTATGATTGCTCACATACTTTCTTTTTACCATATTATATAAAATCTTCAGGGAGCAGATCAGTAAAACAAACAATAACACTTATCCTCCTGATGTATTGTTTAAGCATCCTACAACACCAAATTAGAAAGATCTAAGAAAAAATTGTAAAGGAGAAAATGTATTTTGGTCAAAATTAAGATAGCTTTTGTGTGTATTAAAACCTTTTAAACACAGCATTATTAGTTTGGTCCAACATTATCTCCTGCAGTGAGTGGAGGCAGGCCAGGAGTATGAAGGCTGCTGAGCAAAACAGGAAGAAAGTGAACTGTGAAATTGGTAATTTTATGAGTTTCACGGGGAGGTGGGGCTTTGTTGTTAGACACAATGACAATTGGAACAGAGTTCTCAGGTTAATACCAACCATACAATTGTCCATTTATTCAAAAGGGTAACAATAGCTCTAACCTTTTATATCTGAAACAAATGGGGAGGGGGGGCATTCGAGTTCATGTCCAACAAGACCAAGGTGAAAAAAAAGGGAAAAGATAGAAGATGAGGAACAGATGGGCAAACATGGATCCATAGATGGCTTTAGTAAAGATAACACTGATTTTTGTACACCACACCTGAGGAAGACCCTTCTGCTAATGTTATTCTCTAGTAATGGCATTGGAAACCACGTCTTGTTATCCATTTGTTTATTTAATCTGACCTTCTGTCTTTTTATGGTACAATCAAATTTAAAGCATAGATATATAATGAAATCAAATTGTAGACCATAGGTAACTGTTAAAACTCAGGTTAAGATACATACATACATACATACATACATACATACATACATACATTCACACACATAATTCCTTCCTCCTCCACTTTACAATAGTTTGTACTATATTTTTATTGGAAAGTATTTCTATTCTTTGTAATTTCATCTTTCTACTAAGTTGCCTAGATTTTCAAAACCTAGAAGAGTGAAAGGCAACATACATTTGGTTCACTAAATATTAAACAAGGAGATACTCTACAATTTCATGAGGTTATAGAGAACTGGATACAGATACAGAAATAAGTCAAAGATCAGTTCTTTCTATGAAAATCAATACCCCTAAATCAGGATAACATGAAGGAAGCAAGAGCACCTCAAATTTGGGTGAGATAGTTTTAATGCTAGTTTGGGTTAAATAGAGAATTTTGAAAACTGCATATTTATAGTGAGTACATTTTGACAGAATCTTACATCTTTCCAGGTTTCTTCCCATCTGGGTTAAGTTGCCATTTATATTTATTTATAAGATAAATTATCAACTGACTTGTCAGCTAGCGCTTGTTTGTGTCTACTTTGCCTTTCATTCCTTTTCCAGCTTTCCCACAACCTTCCACAACTAAAAACCATGTACTTTGATCCTCCAATTCCAAGATGAATGCCTGCATTTGCTTTTGACTTTGTATCAATTTTGTACTGCTTTGTTCAGCCCACCCCACAAACATGTATATTTATGTTACCATAAAGAAACGGAGAATCAAAACAATGCTGCTTTGCATCAACTTAAATTACTTGTGAGGTGAAGCATGTTGGTCTCCCTGGCCATCTTTCGAGAATTTAATTTTAGCTGAGCAAAAACTTTATTCTTGGTTCCTTTTGGAAAGGAAAGACACTTAGGTCTCTTTATATTTACCAAGGCAGATTGATTGTAACCTAGTGGATATCTGCCATTTAAAGACCTCTGGTGTCCTCTGATAGTCCTCCATTGGTCATGTCGACTGCTTTTATCATCTGAAAAAAATATTCACAGACTGGGCCTTTCCCACTTTCAATTTGGGTGACTGCCTTCTGTAAACTGTTAAGCAGATGTAAACTCATCTTCTTAAGGTGATTAGATCTAGAGTGAACCAAATGTATGTGTGTACCTATGTTCAAGTATTTGTGCAAAAACAACAATATTTATTTGTAACTTAATTTCATGGCAAATGATACCTTGGTTATGATTGATTCTGTTAGCTTTTCTTCCTCCCTTTTGCTCTTCCCCCTCCCACTCATCCCCTTTTTTCAAAATGCAATTAATATAGTTTTGTGTTAAATGATTCAGTGAAAGTAAATCTTTTATATTCAGGTAAGCAATTCAGCCTTGTACGGTTTTATGGGAATTAGATTTTTTGAAGTCTGTGTTGAGCATGCCCATAACTCTGACAGAGCCCTGCAGGCTCTTGTCTTCACCTTCAAATCATAAGACAGAGAAATCAAGCTCCCTCTGTGCTCTCAATTATACCAAAAAACACGGAGCAGAAGTCTTCAGTAATTCAATCCCTGTGGAAGCTTCTTCATACTGTTTGCACTGTTGGAACTGCTGACAGCAGCAATCCCACAATTCCTCCTGGTAGGCTGTCAAAGTTCCTTATACAACGTGAGAGGCATTGCTCTGTCCCACTGCTCCCTCTCCAGAGGCCTTTAAGCACATGCATGACTTTTGATGCTTGCTTGATACAGTGGCCAAAAGGCCAGAAAACATCACAAGGAGAGTTCTTTACACAGTTATAAGGTACCTTATTCTCAAACTAATAGGAATTGTGGCTACATGTGGGCCTAGCTGGCTGTAATTTAATCACAAGTACAGCTGCATAAACATTGTACTATGGAATGTCTGCCTGCAATTGGATTCTTTCTTTGAAACTACACTGCAGAAAATTCCTGAATGCCATTTTCCATATGGTTAATGAGCAAATGTATCATGGCTAACTTTAATTTATGAGTTGCAGTGATTCTAGCACATGTGTGCAAAAACAGAGTACCCATGGCTCTTTCTTATCACACAATAACATTTCATAGTTTACTGCCAAGTGACACAGAAAAAGAGCTACTGTATATTCTTAATTGGCTTAAGCTTTCTGAAAACCGTTCTGTAGCTTTCCTTCCAATACCAGTCAGACTTTTCAGATAACAGCAACATAATAAGAAAGTCCATTTTGCTGAAGGCTTGTTCAAAAACAATGGAAAAGGCTTTGCTCATTTAATTTCAAAGGAGTAGCATTTAAATTATAGCTGAATCAGTTATGTATGCATCTTCCAACTTAGATATCTACGTACTTGCGTGGGAAAATAGGGAACATTCTTTGGCCTATATTTCTGCTTATGGTTTTGATTTACATTAATATGATCCATAATAAGATAAACCAAAAGGTTTTTTTTTTAAAAGCACAGGTAAAAACAAACTAAAAAGTTTGACTTGCTTTATTCGATGCCTATAGAAAGAATGATGCTGTCATAATACTGAATAGACTAAGCAATTCTTGCAACCTCCAGATGTATTAATAATGCAGTAACAGGAACCCCATGTCTGGTATTCTTTGGCCATGCTGACTGTCATGCCCTTGGTAGAGTCGGACTCTGAGGGAGAGGAGGAACAGCTGACAGGGAGTGGAAGTGTGGCTCTGGAGGTTATGGAGGAGGCTGGGGAAGGGCAGAGGCCAGCTGGGTAGTCAGAGGAAGAACCAGGCCCATCTCCTCTTCATCCTAGGACAGGCAGGGAGAAACTGAGAAGGAAACAACTTGGCTTACAAGAGAGGAAGCAGCCATGATCCCCCTCATTGGTGGCAGCTGAGGAGAATAATATATAAGAGAGATAGTTACAACACAGTGTTGCCAGAAGCAAAGCGTGTTTTATTTTGGGCTGAAATTATCTTGGTTGGTGTCCTTCCAACAGACTGTGCCTTGTTATCTCCTTGAAGTTGGTAATTACTTATCCCGGTCATTGTGGAATTTCCTTCATTGTAGTTTGTTTTGGGTTTTTTATTTCACCTCTATCCGCTCATTAAGTTCAGACTGTATAGCTTTCTTTTAAAGACTATTTTTGGGTAAGTTTTATCTCCAACTGAGAATTATTGAACAGTGGGGCAAAGTTGGAGGGATTAAAGGATGTTTATTTATGTTTTGGATTTTGTTACATTTGTGTTACACTCCGGGTCATCATACTGACTTGGAATTTTGGATATTACAATTCCCACTTTCTGGAGAATGTCTTATTAAGTCCAAATACATAGGTATAGAATAGGAGGGATGAAAGGGATCTAGGTGTCCTGGTGGATTACCTCTTAAGTAAGAATCAGCAGTGCTCTATGGCTGCCAAAAAAAGTCAATACAGTTCTTGGCTGTATCAACAGAGGGAGACCATCAAGGTCATGGGAAGTGACAGTACCACTTTATACTGCATCAAGACCACACTTGGAATACTGTGTCCAGTTCTAGTCACCATAATTCAAAAAAGATGCTGAGGCCCTAGCAGAGGAGAGCAACAAGAATGATAAGGGGTTTGGAGGCTAAACCATATTATGAATGGCTAAGGGAAATAGGTGTGCTTAGCCCAAAGAAGAGAAGGCTCAGGGGAGATATGATAACAGTCTTCCAATACTCGAGGGGCTGTCACAGGGAAGATGGTGTTGGATTTATTTTCCATAGCACCTGAGGGCAGGATAAGAAGCAATGAGTGGAAGCTTGTCAAAGGGAGATTCAAACTGGAAATAAGGAGGAATTTCCTCACAGTAAGACTTATTAATTAATAGAACAGCTTGCCTCTTGGAGTTGTGGGTGCTCAATCACTAGAGGTTGTCAAGAAAAGCTTGGATAACCTTTTGCTTGGGATGTCCTTTGTTTTTTGTTTTTCATATGTATCTTACACATTTTTGCTGCTTCAGAAGCAACGCCCCCCTCCATTGTTTGGATTGTTTGTGTTCCTTTTGTACTTCAGGCAAAATCAATTATACTTAAAGCAGTTAACTGTTGTCACTCATTGGGACATAAACATTTCTGGTCTGAGGGAGGACATACAGTAACATGAACTAAAAAAAGGGAGAGGAAAAAGATTGTTTTTGGTAGGATTCCAGTAGTAATGCTAAGTTGAAGTTAAAAGGTGGACTACTGCATTTCATTTTACATTCTTCCATTTGGAACAGGATTTAAAATTATTGAGAATATGCATGAAGACTAACAAATTCTATCAGGAATATATCTGGTGCTCTACTTATAAACGAGGATTTGTGTTTTTAAATTTTTTCTTTCAGTTTCTTTAAACATATGTCAGTTTTCCTTAATAAACATGCCTGATAATGAGCTGAACTTCTAATCTTTGAAATTATAACCAGCATTGCCTTTCACATTTTAAATATTTAGAGGAAGGGATCATTTTATAAATGAAACCTCTTTGGGCATACTTACCAGAAATTTATTTATTTTATTTTATTTATTTTGTCAAAAGCTTACAATACAATAGAAATAAGAATAAACATGAGTTTAAATGTAAGAAATGGGAACTAATAATTGGGCACAATAGGACAGGGACGCTAGGCACGATTGTGTGCTTATGCACACCCCTTACAGACTTCTTAGGAAGGGTGAGGTCAATAGAGGTTAGTTTGAGGGTAAAGGAGTAGGGGTTTGAGCAGGTGACAATTTTGGAATGTAAGTCAACATGTCTCATCAATATTGAGATAGTGATTATACACACATTTCTGTTACTCTATTGTATTCTTGGAGGGTATACAATTTAGAAATAGCTGGAATGTAGAGGTGTTTGATATCCGTATTTATCAGTATTTGAGCTCTTCTGATGAAATTAGATACAACTACTATCTAATTAAAATAATAAATTGTTATTAAGTTTGATGGAAGATATAGGAATGGTTCTGCTTATTACTTGGTTTCACATTTCAAAAATAAATTGCTGAAAAGCCTTTGCCTTAGTTCATTTCAGTGCCTTTGGTAGTACTAGAGGGCAAATATGATAACATTCTACTGCTGATCAGTCCTATTTGCGTGGAGCCCCGTTCTAGAAATGCCCTTATTAGTACATCACTAACGGGTGAAAGTATCACATTCTATTATTATACTGTTTCATCAACAACATGTAGTTCCCAACTCCATTGCCAGGTTCTGCACAACTATATTGTCAGTTCTTCAATTATTTTTAATACTACTATATTTTATGTTTCATTTAAAATGATTTGAATTTTATTTTAGTCTATGGCACCACTAATGTTTTAAAAGTTTCATTCTATGTATCTATGCATTATTAATAACAAAGTTCCTTATTTATTTACCTATAGTTTAGGTTTGGTTTAATAGCCCCGGATAGGAAATCGTTGAAATGCATTAAACCATTTTATAGAATCAAAACTCATAATTCATTCCATGGAACTGAGTGGATTCTTGGTTTATCCCCAAAGCCAAGCCAAATGCAGTATCTCACCTGGTTCAACTTTTGAGAATAGCTTATTATCTTCATGGTTTGGTCCTAAATTTTTGATTTTAGTTCTTTGAAATTAGCTCTGGGAGTTCTTACATCCTGCATGGAATATCCATAAGAAAATTAGTCCATTGCTATTTACATAATTCACCCACTGAGATAATAGATGTACTTTGTTAAAGGAATTATATAAAAATTAAAAGGAAATGCACAATCAGAAGTACTCTCTCTCTCTCCCTCTCTCTCTACGAATATGTACACGTGTATGTAGACACATGCATAGGCTCATTGAAATAAAATAGACTCATGAAATAAAATTTCTTCCTGTGAAATATATTTCTTGATTGAAGTCTTTTTATAATTGACTATATGGCCATGACAGTGACAGATGTCAATGTTTAGTCTCATTATTTACAATAAAAGAAATAATGGTTATACTGCTTGTAAATGATGGGGATCATAATCTGGCATATCTAATGGATATCAGGTTTTGAAAGGATGAATTTGGCTCTGTTGTTACATTGCTAAGTACTTAATGAATGTAGAACCAGGAGCATCCCTTGGTCAAGCTCTCCTTAAAAAAAAAGATATTATCACATAGGTAGGCACAGTTCACCTTTGCAAAACATTCTGACGTCTGGGGGAAAATCACAAAACTGTCATCCAGATGGCAGGTTTTAGATGCCACATCTAATAATTTTCCTATTAAAATAGAAAAAAAACCTAGCTATACCATTTATTTGGAAGTAGACAAAAATACATTTAACTAAATATGTACACTTCCTTTGAAGATTTTTCTTTTCAATAAAAGTTTATCAACAATGGGTGGCTACACTTATTTAAATTCAAAAGAAATCCCAATAATGGATAAAATCAAAGCAGGTAAATAAATAATGCTAATCTTAAAAGGAAAAAAAATCCCACAGAATATCAGCAAGCATATACAGAAATTATTTTCTCTCATATATATCTGGTGATATTTTAATCTAAGCATAAAACCAGGTGATCCTAGAACTGGGCATGAGCCTTTAATCGTCCAAATGCTCATTTTAAAAGAAGAAACTCTAATAATGTAATTGCATATGAATTCTATAAAAAATATTTGACTTTGAGACGGACCATATGCCGCGGGTAGGAACGAAAGAAAAAATAAACGTAAAATGATTCAGGTTTAAAGAGGGCCAAAATATTTCGGATCCATCTCTACTATTATTAAACAAGCATTTGATGGCAAAGGAGGGGCTATGAATTTATTAAACTAACTGGAATTATGGGCTATTTTGTGGCTTTGTTCCCATCTGTTAAATTGGACTGTCTGAAAAATAACACGGAGAAGACAGTCTTTCCTACAGATCACACATGACAAAGCAATTCAGCTTTCCCGTTCTGTTAAAGGCACTGTTCTGCATTTTTTTTTTAAAAAAAACATACTGTTAGCCTTCTGAAGGACTGAGCAGCTTTTTAAAAGCATTTAGAAAATATGTACAAGGATGAAAAGGTCACTTGCATAAAAGCGAGTATGCATGCACAAGGTGAAAAGCTTAATGAAACATTATGCGCAATCCAGAATAGCTCCAAGGTTAAGGGAGTCCGAGTCAGTCTTCTGCAGATCCATTTCCTCTCTCCAGGCTTCTCATGTTAACCCAGTGATTTAGTACTCTGCATTAAGAGCAATTCACCTGCCTCTGGTGTCCCAGTGGCCTGTCTCTCTGGGGAGTGAGGTGGAGAATAAAAAGTTCCACATATGGTAAAGTCAAGCTGCTTGGAGCCTGCTGAGTGTCTGCTGTGGGGATAGCAGCTCCTGAAAGCCCCAGCTGGTACTTGGAAGAGATTCTGCATTACTACACCTCAGTGCCTGCTTGGTTCCCTTCGGAAACTGTTGGCTCCACATACGACAGCCATTTTAGATCTCTTCAACCCTTTTCTCCCGATTCTGTATCCAACTGAACAGTTGGTCCTCTACTGCTGGATAATCAAATTCTTCCATCTGGTCCTATCCCTATGGAACTGAAAAGGTGTAGTATGCACCCGGTCCCAAACACATACCAGGAGAGGCAAAGCCTTACTAACAAAAAAGCTGTCAACAATAGCAAACACTATAAAGTCTATTTTAAAGTAAAGGGGGAGGAAAAGATTTAAATATCTATAAAATAGATGTGAAAGGGGGAAATAGGAGAAAATACCTCTCTGCTAATGAAATACTAAAAAGAAGTGCTGCTGCTACCATTCAAGGGGTTTTAAAAACAGGAAAACAAATAAATAATCAGAAAGTCAATTACCCCTGATTCTCTCTCTAGCTGTATTCTCACACAAATGCAGATCTCTATAAAAGCTCTCTGGTAAATAAATAAAACATAGTAAATCTTCAGAAATGCACTGCACATAAATCTTGTTATTGCAAAAATAAATACTGAAAGTGCCACTTTTAGTAAAAACATTGGAACACATTGTCATATTGAGATCATAGCCTTCTATTATGGATTTTAAATAGTAATATATTTTTAGGGGTGAGGCTGAAACGGACATGAAGAACAGAAGACTTTTTAAAATGCATTATTTTACTTCAGCTGTTATTAGCTTTATCTTGATATTTAAATATGAAATCAACAGAAATTCTAACAACAGAAACTGCAACCTCACAATTTAGCATATATTTATTTGTGGGTTATTGGTCATGGGTTCAACTATTGAAAGTCTCCATAGGAAGGGAAATACCATGTGCATGCAACACTCTGTATGGATTCCTTTTTCACATATTTAAAGGTTACTCATGCTCTGAAATGTGAAAATATGATCCATGCTGAACGTGATTTTGTCCCCTTCCTATTGTAGCGCCTGTAAGAGGCTTCAGAATATTTATAAACTGAATATGGCAGATAATGTATTAGAAATTATCATTAAGCAGGGATCATATACTGATTCAAGAGTAGGATAACAAACCACATATCTATTAAAATATATGTAAATTAATACCAATTTTCTATTTCCAGTTCCATTGTGCATTAAAATATGAATTACTTGTGGTGAAAAAAATCTCAAGGTGGGATTTTGTTAGTGCTTTTTGAAACACTTCTTTCCAGAGAATGATAATACTCTACCCATATGTAGGGGAGTCTCATATTCTTTCGGCCACAACTACTATTCATCTCTAAGAGCTTTCAGTGATGGTATGTTAGACATGTAGCTAAACAACTAGGTGAAAAAATATGTGGCTCACATGTGGTTGAGGGCAATGAGTGTGTGAAGTCCTCACAAACAAGACACTTGAGGAGGTAAATTCTTGCCAGTCTAGTTAATGACTGGTAAGTGCTCATCAACTACAAATAGGAAAAGGGAAAATAGACATTTTGCTGTAATCTCAGAAGAAATGGGAATGTTTTTCTAAATAAGCAAAATCTTTTGGTAATGTATAGAACTGTCTGTAAGACATCTGATTAGAGATTCATTGATATACAATTGGATCAAGGTTAAAAAGATACACTATATAAAAATCCCAATTTGGCTATCTACAATGGAAGCGATGATCTACCCAAATAATTTAGACCTGAACAAAATGTTAAAATATAAAGACTTATTGGATACAAATGGAAATTTAAAAACAATGCAAGAGCTCCAAGAACAAGGGCTACGAATAGATTGGTGGGCTTATCTTCAAATACAAAGTCGATATAAAAAGGATGTAAAGAAGTATGGAATATACTTGAAACCTCAACAATTAGACAAAATTTTATTAGGCCCAGATAAAAAAAATTACCCAAATTTACAAGTATCTCCTAGAAGTAGAATTAGAAGAAGAAGTAGTGAAAGGATGCATGCTCGCATGGGGTCAAAATATTGATCATAACATAAAGTTATCAGAGTGGGAGACTGCATGGAATAGAAACCACAAATTAACAAAATCAGTAACATACAAAGAAAATGCATATAAAATGTTCTACAGGTGGCACTTACCCCCTTCGAGATTAGCGAAAATGTACCCTAAAATGAGTTCCATATGTTGGAAATGTAAAAAAAAAGAGGGAACATATTATCATATGTGGTGGTCTTGCCCAGAGGATTGAAAATACTGGCTCAAAATTCAAAATTGGCTACAGGAAATCACCAATGAACAACTAGACCTAGAACCAGAACTCTTCCTATTGGGGATCTTCAAAAAAAATATGTAAAGAGTACAAAATACTTATTATTACACATGCTGACTGCTGCCAGGATCACCTTTGCCCAGTGTTGGAAACAGCCATATACACCTGTAGAGGAACTGGTTATACAAAAAGTTATGAATTGTACTGAAATGGATAAATTAACACTGAGTTTAAAAGATAAGGAATCTTCAATATTTTATAAGGTATGGGAACAATGGTATAACTGGATAAATCAGAGAAAGACTAAGGATAAGTAATTATTAAATATAGAATATAGATAAAATAAGAATATAATTATGCACAAATTAATATTTGTAAATATCGCACAAATGATTGTTACACGATAAGCACCACAAACAGCTGTTATTATATATTTTTTATGTTTTTAATGTAATAAAATTCAATAAAGTTTATTTAAATTAGAACTGTCTGTAAATTTGTATCACCTTTGGTACATGTTAGGCTGTTGCTATCATTCAGCAGCAGGCAACCTGAAGCTTCTATTTTATGTTCTTTCTACAGCTGAAGCTACCATTTAATTTCATACAGTTAAAATAGCAACTGCAAATTATTGTGATTATTATTCATTTTTTTGATTCTCCCCTGCCCCGTACTCTTTTTAATTTCTAGTCCTATATCCGGTAATAACATTCAAATAAACTTAGTAATATGTAATATAGTAATATGTCCTATTATTGTTGTATTTTTTAAAAAGAATGATTATGATTAAATTTAAATCTTGATATGATTACATAAGATCATGGAGACCTATCTTCTATAGCATTACGTTTCCACAGCAGCAAACTACGGCATGAGCACAATAGTACAATTTCCCTCATTTTCCTAAGAATTTCCCTATAACTATTAGGCATTGAATGCTTTATCTTTGCCTAATCCCTCTTTAAAACCTGTGGCCAGAATTTTTAATATTGTTAAATAGCGTTGAGTTTATGTTGAGAAGAAAACTATTTTTTTCAGCTTGGAAAAATATTATAAAATCTCTAACTGTATTTCAAGGTATCTATACCCACAAGGTGTTATATGTAGGTTTATGACTGAATTTCCTAACATTATATTTAACAATTGTAATATGTAGCATCTGTATGAGACTAATTAAAAAATAATTTTTGACAAATGATGTTTCTTTTCTAACATTCTAGCCCTATATAATTCAGATTACAAACTCTCTTGGGAAAACCCAGTTTAAATTCCAGATTTAAAAAACAAATAAAAATACCGATAGTACCTATAGCAAGATATAGCAATAGTATAGGGACAATAGCAGTAACTTACATGGCCTACATGGCTCAGTGCATACATTACTCAGTGCTACTGAGAGCATGTTGATAGATCTTCAGCCTTTAACTAAAGTTTCAGAGGATGCTTAAAGTTATCCAAAGATTTCCCTTCTTCAGAAGGGAAAATGGAGAATCTTATTGGAGAATTCTTCAGAAGGGAAAATAGAGAATCTTATTAAATGATAATGTGGTTTTCTTTATTTTTGGCTGTGTTGTGCAAATTTAATTAATTATAGTTTATTCAATAATCCACAGTTAAGCAAATCATTACTTACCATAAAAGAGACAAACATTCTAGGAGTTACCTTGTTATTAATTCCTGGACCCTGATACTTTGAACACTGACCAATTTAAGGAACATTTAAACAAAACTCATGCAATACAAAAGAGATATTCAGCAAGCAATTTATAGCGTTTTCTTTACAGTTTCTGTAAACACAATGATTAGTTGCTAGATTAGTGCTAGAAAAAATGATCAATTATTTTAATACAATCTCATAAATAAACGAAGAGACTCTCTTTGTTTCTGTCCTGATTGGTGGAAAATCAATTGTCTATTGCCTGGAAATGACTGGCTTTCCATTTTTGATATTTACTAACAGCATTCAGACAGAGCATTTTCTGTGGTGCCAGAAAACAATGAAGAATAAAACAAACATTTTTTTTAAACAAAAGTTATGAAATATTTATGGAGCTGAAAATTAATTATAATTAAAGAGCATCTTCTTTCTAGAAATCAATTGCTACTCTATCTAATGGACAGTATATGGATGTTATGAATACAGAATAACAATCTAATTTAACCTTAGAACTTGTTAATACAATTTTCTGGTGTAATATCTAGGAGATGCTTTGCTTTGGTATATTAAGCATAAAACTTCAAGGATGTATTACTGTTGTGTATAAATTCTATAGCAATTGTGCACGATCTCCTTGAAGACTCCATGAGTTGAGTTAAATGTTAATTCTGATTTAATTCGTATTTAAACACCTCAAGAGAAGATGTACTTGTGATTCTACTAACGTCTGGTGATGATAGATGATAGATGATAGATAGATAGATAGATAGATAGATAGATAGATAGATAGATAGATAAGATAGATATGATATATCATGTACAGGTAATTAAAGGTAGAACATGAAATACAGATAGACTTGGATGTATCACCATAATAGAGTCTGGAATTTCTGTTTTAAGTCATGAAGTCCAAAATATTCATATGACTGAACCCATTTTTTCTATTTTTTGTAGTGGTTGTTAAGTGAATTCTACAGTCATTAAAGGAATGATGTGGTTGTTAAGTGAATCCAAGTTTTTTATGGGCTTTTTAAATTGGAAATCAGCCCCAAATGCTGGAGATTAGCAAAAGAGATCGTAAATTGTGATCACATGACTGCAGAAAGTTGCAACTGACTCTAAAGATGAGATGGTTGCCAAGCACCCAAAATGAGGATGTGAATATAGTGTATGTGTGAAGCTTTTGGGAGGTCTGTTATAAATGACCTTTGTAGAGTTGCTAAAAGACCTCTCATTAAGCGAGAATTACGTGTGTGTGGAACAAACCTCTGAATTGAAATGGTTAGGGTTAGGGTTAGAAGGATTGGCTTTCTTGCTTGCCATGATGAATGCAGCATGAAAAATAAAGGGGGTATCTTGAATGAAGAAATAGTTGTTTTCTGTTGTCCCTCACCGACAGATATCTACAGATTTAGGATCTCTCTCTCTCTCTCTCTCTCTGTGTGTGTGTGTGTGTGTTGTATGTGTGTTCATGTATAGCTGAATTACCGAAAGCATACAGTTTCATATTCAATACCCAATATAAAGCAACTGCAACTCTGTAGATTATTTCTATAAAGATTTCTCAAAGAATACAAAAATTGGTTTTGATATCCATCCAAAGTCTTGATTGTAAGACTGGTCATACTCATCATAAAGCCTCAGGCTTCTCCCTGGGAATTTCAAGGAATTAATTTTTTACTAAACACCTGCTAAAGGGCTGTGTTCTGCACTTGGGCATACAATTTAATCTTTTTGTGTTGTCTCCCAGCATTTTCATTGCTTTTTGAGTAATTCACACAGGGAAAATCTGAGTCCAGCACTAAAGAGATAAGCTCGTTTGGTAATACCTACATGTTCAGACATTTAAAAACACTAACATCTCACATTTTCCTTTTCCATAATACAGCCCACGATATTTGGTACCTTTTTTTTAAAAAAAGGCTTACTTATTAGCAATAACAATATAGTTGTTATGCTCCATCACAGTGTGTATAAATACTACATCTATTGCCTTACTCACCTCATACAACAGAATCCAAATTAGATCCTATTATTATACTGAAGTCTCACACTCAAAAGCAGTTAAGCTTCTTTGAATGGATTCCCTATTGCACAAAAAGTATGCCAGTCTTTGACTGCCAAAATCAATTAGTCGCATTCATTATGCCTCTATTTATTAACACTGCACTCTTTATAATGCATTTGCTACTGAACAAAAGAAAGTTATGAAATATCAAATGTATGTTATGATTACAATTATGGCAAAAGGAGTAACAATTGCTTTTAGCTGGATTCAACAGCCTTGTAAAGATTACATTAGAGGTGGCAGATTTATGATCTTTCCAAATGAGAATTCGTTCCAATTTGTGCATTTGAACACAAAAAAGATACACGATTGGTTACAGGTTACTGATTCTAATAGTGAAAATCTTATTGTCCTTCATCTTCTCCTAATCCAACTGCACGAACTGAAACACATTGACAAATGCCACGGTAATCAGTACCAATCAAGTGGATAATACTACAAAGCTTCATTTTATAATTAAGCTTCTTGACTGTACAAAATATAATCTTGATCCAGAAGAGAATTCAAATCAGGATATATTCTTACTGACCATTCACATTATTCAGTATTTTTACTGCTATGTATAGCTTGTCCTGATTACTCAATATGATCCGAAATGCCAGCCTGCCCTACAAGCTAATTAAATAATTAATTATTAATAGTTATTAAGTAACAAACAGAATGGATTAAATGAAAAGATTTATGGATGAATAAATAAAAGTTATGACTTCTCAGTTTCTTTACCTCAATAGCTTACTTGCATGCAAAATTTGCGATATGCTATAAACTTCTGTAGAAAGTAGTCAATATAGCAGTGGCACACAAATAGGGAATACTGAAGCTCTTCAAGACTTAATTGCTGTTATTGGGGTAATGAGGATCAGGACGGCAATTTTTGCATTGCACGTACCTCCAAATGGATTGTAGTTTTTGTGCAAAAGAAAAGCCGCAACATCTATCAGATTGAATCCTATGGTGCTCATTCTCTACTCAGTGTGAGCTGGCTGAATCTTTTCTGTCCTATGTTCCATATAAATGGGCTTGATTCCAATAGATTTTTTTCCTCTTGTTCCCCTTCCCCCCACTTTTCTCTTGATGTTACTTTGAATCATAATGTGAACATTTTCCTTAAAACTCTTAATATAATCATAATGATCCATGATTTTAGTGCTAACTCAGATACCTGGGAAGATTAGACAATGGTAAGTAGAGAAAGTTCATTTTAGAGCTGATTTGGGAAGTGGTGAATCAATCACACATCTTGTTGAATCAAAGAGCTGGAAGTAACTGTGCATCTAACT
Organism: Pseudonaja textilis; assembly: GCF_049901715.1. Taxonomy (NCBI): domain Eukaryota; kingdom Metazoa; phylum Chordata; class Lepidosauria; order Squamata; family Elapidae; genus Pseudonaja; species Pseudonaja textilis. The sequence goes on from NC_141992.1 coordinate 155,361,773, forward strand.
TGACAAAGTCTAATGTTTCATTAAAAACCTTTACTCTAATTTGGTTACAATAGCACTGGCAAAAAAAAGAAAAGAAAGACCCATTACTTTCATCTCTAAAATTGCTGTCAAGACTCAAGAGACTATAAACAACATCTTTCACTGCTCTGACCCCCATGCAATTTTAAATCCCCCAACCTTTCTGAGCCTGTTGGTGAGCGGCCCCATTACATCTTAATGATGGTCATTAATTTCTAAAGAGTGTTAATTTCAGATTTTTAATCACCCCTTAACTATTCAATTAAATTTCAATAAAATGTTAAGTACGTACAAGTCTTCTCATTTTTCCTAAAACGTTTACAACATTAAGATGACTGAAGTCGAGTGATGAAAGTGAATGAAATTAAAAGGTTTAGCTTTTACTACATCTATAAACAATTGGCTTTTAAAAAGGGCTATAAGTTATGATGTTTTTGTAAAACTAAAAACTTTGCCAAAGGTATTGGCAATATATTTTGAAAGTAAAACATAAAGAATTCTCCCAATAACCTTGCATTAATGAGATATTAAAAACCTTTGAACTTGAAATTATTCAGGCATTAACACAGTAAAATTAAATGGATAGGAATGGCAGAGTAGCTGTTATAGTGCTGTGACAGCAGGAGCATCATACATACTACCAACTGTGAGCTCTTAACAATAGAAGGAATCTGATTTCCCAA